>NC_056725.1:1483706830-1483916830 GCF_019279795.1 Protopterus annectens | reverse complement strand
GCAGAGTAAGTACTTGCTTTTGAGCCTCTGCCCACTGGTTTGGAGGAAGGTCTGGAAACCCGCTTGGGATTGGCAGCGTATGGAAGTAGAATCTGTACCCCTGGGATACAATGTTTAAAATCCATCTGTCCTGAGTAATGGACATCCAGTTTTTTGCATGAAGGGCAAGTTTTCCTCCTAGTGGCACAAGTAATTGAGCAGAGCTGGGAAGGATAACTGAAAAGTCATTGTGAACTTTTTCCATAAGGAGGCGGCTTACCACTCCCTGTTTTTGAGGTGGGGCACTCCATTGTTTAGATTTCTGCATACTCAGACTGTAGTCTGGGTGGCCTGTTTCCCTTGGGTTTGGTCTGAGAAGGCCTGAAAGGGGCTGGAAAAGACCAGTTTTTAGAAGGCCAATGCCTACTGAATCTAGGTGGTTGCACTTGTAAGAATTCTTTAACCGTTTGTATAGATTCAGCTTTTTCCTCCATCTTTTTAAGAACCTGTTCTGCTTTGGTGCCAAACAGTCCTTACTTAAAGGAGCATCTAGTAATTTGGATTTGACATGATCTGGCAAGGTTTGTTCCTTCAGCCAAGCATGCCTTCTCCAATACAGACCCAGTGACTGCAGCCATGCAAGATGCTTCTAGGACATCAAAGCCACACTGCATAATATGCTTAGTAACTTGGTTTGCAGAATGCATTAGCTCTTGTAAATCTTTATTTTTGCACAATCTGGAAGTAACACCATTTTTTTGTTTAGTTCCATAATATGCTGCTGGTACTTAAACATGTGAAACTGGCAATTCAAAGTCCTGATAGCAAGAGTTGCAGAGGTATATACCTTCTTACCCCATCTGTCTAAAGCTTTCAAATCCCTGTCTGAAAGGGTAGGATTTTTGGCTGTAATAGCCTTAATACCTTTAGGTTCCTGGGAAATGGTCTCTGGATCCGCAGTAGGAGTCTTGATAAATTTGTGGGAATCAAGTACTATGTAGTACCAGTCAGGTTTCCTAGGGGCCGGTGGTAAAGTATCAGGAGCTAGACTGGATTCCATAAAAGCATCATCTACAACATCCAGGACAGAAGGTATAGGTAGAGGCCTGTGTTGAGGCAACCCCAAAAATTCTCCGAGTCTCTTTTTGGACTGACTGTAGTCTTGGCATTCCCAGGGGAAGCAGAGGGAATGGATTCCTCTGCATCTGAATCCTCATAGGATGAGGGCATGTCCTGGTAATCAGAAGGGTCAGAGTCATCGGACTCCTGGTCTGTAGAATCAGAATGAAACTCCATTCTTTGTCTCTTAGCAGGGGAAGGCTGGCTTGCCCTAATTAGGGTAATATGGTCTTTAGCCATTCTAAGCATTTGTTTTTGTGGCATGGGAGTTTGAGCATGCTCTTTGGTCATCGGTTTTCTAGGTGTAGTGTGTACTCTGGGCCTCAGAAACTCGGTAGTTTTAGCTAAACATTAAGGTCTCTGTTTAATTCGATCTGTAGTTTGGAATACAGCCTCAGAAGCCAGTGCCTGCACAGCGGCTCCGGACCATCCAAGGTAGAGACATAAGCAGATTCCATAGTTGAAGCATCTCGCAGCATACCAGACTGCATGGGTCTCAGAAGAGGCTTGCAAATCTGCAGAAGATGACATCAGGGGCTGCAAAGGCACCAGAGTACCGGCAGACTGGCAACTAGCCTAACGGAAGCGTCATCAGCAGTTTTGGACCTATGTGGTTTGTCTCAGTCTTTATCTTTATGTTTTTTCAGAAGATCGGTAGTCGGATGGCTTATCGAAGCCATTTCGGAATACAGAGAACGACAGCGAAAGAATTTAGTGGCAAAGATAGCCCGAAGACGAATGGTTCAGGCATTAAACAAGGCACAAAACAGACAGAAAGGGACGGCGTGATCTGGGCCTAAACAGGTGATACAGTAAAAATCAAAATCTCTGAGGTATTTGCTTTCCACAGGCAAGACAATTGTTAACTTTTTCTGACATTGGTTAGAGCAAGAAAAAGGATCCCCAATGGGTACTTAGCTTTAGAAGACTTCAGGATTACAAACTTAAAAATGAAAATTTCAGGTAGCGGTCAACTGACACTTGCGAACTGCTTCGGGCTCCTCCTCGGCAAGAAAGACTGATATAATGGCATCGGCTACCTGTTTTATACCCCTGATGACTTGACATCATGGAAGAAGCGACAGCATCAGACACAGAAATCCTAAGACTCTAGTATTCGGGCCGACTGAGGGCTACCTGCAGGCAGATAACCCAAGTGTGATGACTGCAACAGTGAAACACGAAGAACATCATGAGTTGCTTACAGTTTGGATGGTGGAGGAATGTTTCTTAGAGTCTGCTACAAAGAGTAGAAGTACATATTCAAGCTGTGCTTATGGCATTCGTGGTTGGCAAAGAAAGGAAGGGGGAAATTTCACAGGGTCAAATTAGGAGAGAATTTTTATTCTTCTGTATCTATCTCTTCTAGGAGATGGTGAAAGTTCAGTGTGGGATAAAAAGTCACACACCAAGGTATTTGAAAGAGATGACTTTATCACTAGGGCTGTCAAGATGATCATAGATACGGAGAGACAGTTATTCTGCCTTTTAGGGGTGGTAAACATTTTTTTTTAGTTTTGTAAGGGTTTAGAATTAGCTTTTTGCTATTAACCAATCTGATAACAGAAAGGGATTCAGACTGCAATGGATGCTGTATGGCCAAGGAGATCAAGCTTGAGTGAAATAAGACCATGTCATCAGCATAAAGACAGACAGGACAGGGATACAACATAAATGAAAATGGAAAAAAGAAGGGGAGCCCTGAGGGACTCCTTTAAAGGAAAGGTGAAAACAGGGAGGGTGTTTTGAAACTGCATAGAGAAGTACCCACTGGAAAGAATTTTTAAACCAGAGAGCTGCATCTGGGCCAGTTCCAGTTAGATCTAAAAATGTTATGGTCAACCACATCAAAAGCTGTGGTGAGGTTGATAAAGATGGCCCCACTGAGAAGGCCTCTGTCCATAAGCAAGAGGATGTTATCAGTAAGTGTCCAGAGTGCAGAAGAAGTGCTCCTACTAGCCCAAAAGCCATGCTGTGTTGTGGATAGTAGGCAATGCTAGGAAATGCAATGGAAGAGTTGACAAAAATCTTTGAAAAAGTAAATTACAATGTTTTGAAAGAATAAAGATGGGATAGAAGTCAGTGGTGTGGGATGGGTAAGTTTTCAGGCAAGATGTTTTGAGTTAGGAAGAGATTATAAATGTGAAAGGGAGCTATGAACTCCTTAACAGGAATAAAGACCAGGGGAGAAGATTGTCAAGACAAGCAAGTGAATCAATTTTTAGTTCAAGTAGTCGTGCTATGTACTTAGCTTTGAAATGCAAAATGGGAGTAGAGAGACAGGAGGGTTTACTAATGGAATCGGACATTTACTGAAGTGGTAGCTGAAATTACCATCTGTGAGGTGAGATGAAGTGGAGTGGGTGTTACCTGGGATTAGTACAGCCTGACAGGAGGTTGACTTCTTTGCAGATTTTCTTTTAGAGGAGTTGAGAAGGAATGACTGATGCTTTTTAAATGTGACTTTTATATGTCGCCCAATTGCCTACCTAGCTAGATTACTTAGTATAGTGTTGCCCGGAGGGAGAGGATGGGGTTGCTTTTCCAAGTATGCCAGGTATTGTCTAACACTATACAGGCATTTCACTTCATACGTGAGCCAGCTCCAGCTTTTTTTTTTTTTGGGGGGGGGGGGGGGGTTACAGAGCTATGGAATTTTTAGTAAAGAGCAAACCCAAGAGGTTAGTGAGAATTAGTGCAAGAAAAATGTTGTAGTGGTTTGGGCCAGTAGACAAGAGGAAGACCAGTTTAATGAGGCTAGCACTGTCTTTAGAGAATGTTGGACTGGGATTTGTTCTGGAAGGATATGAGAGATTGAGGGATTTTGTTTATGTGGTGAGATGCTGACACTGATAGGACAATGGTTAGTGAAGAAGGTGAATAAAAATTTGAAAAATAAAGTTAAGATTATTAGTAATAACAAGATCAAGAAGTGGGTGAGGATAAAGAGAAGTTAAGGTTTGGTCTGGTGGGTTCAGTGACCAGCTCTGTGAATTTGAAGCAATTATGAGGAGGGAATTTCAACCAAAAGGGTTTTGAATTTGGCTAAGACTACCGGGGGGATAGCAAGATGAATACGAAAGTTGTTAAGGGAGGGGCACAGAAGCAGCCAGTCAGGAAGAGAGTCTGAGGTAGTATTACTTTGAGCTAAGTGCTGGACATTTAAATTGCATTTAAACAGTAGTAGTGTTCCACCACTGGGTTTTGAACTAGGTTTCCAACTAAGATAACTGCTGCACCCAGGGAAGTGGTGGTGGTTGGAAAGATCAGTGGATTTGAACAAAGATTCTGTTGTAGCTATGAGGGCAGGGTGGTGGAGGGTGAAAAAACTGTTTAGTTGGTCTGTTTTGTTCTTGATACTATGGACATTAAGACATGAGATGAATCAGATTGGCCAGGGTTAGGCTCAATGTTGCCGCACAGGAGCATTACAGGGATGAACTTAGAGGAATCTGGGTAGTTTAAGGCACTGTCTTAAAAGGGATGGGTTGGTAGTATAAACAAGACACAGTGAATAGGACATGCAATGAGAAGTGTGCTAGGGAAGGGACAGGGTTGGGGTAGTGTATACTTTGGTTCATGAATAGGGATGTTAAATGGAAATTATTGAAGTATAACAAATGAAGATTTTTAAGAGATGTATGAGAGGTTTATTTCTATTCAGTAGGGGAGGAATATTTACTGCTGTAGCTGGAAGAGCAAGGCAAGACCAGCAAGAGAGAGCAAGTGTAAGGTGACATGAAAAGAGAAGAGGACATTTCAAAAGGAGATTTTTTGGGGGCAGGTAGAGTCAGAAAAGGTTTAGAGGTGGGGTGAGGCATAATGTGCTTGACAGAGATACTGTGAAAGAGAAATTGTGGTGGCAGGGGCATATGTAGGTTTGCTTGTGGAGCTATATGCTGTGCTCCTTTAAGTTGCAATTATGATGCAAGCAAAAATAGGAGGAGACAGAATGGAATAAAGATGCGAGTGGGGGGGTGGCAGAGGAGAGAAGAGGGCAGAAACACATACTGGTGTGAGCCAGTTTGCAAATGTACAAAATACTTAGCATCAACAGGACTGTAGGAAGGCCTCCAAACCGGGTTAAAAAAGTTTTTTGAACTTGCTAAGCAATGGATGCAACTAGCAGCAAACTATGTACATAAAAAAAAAAAAACACAAGACAGAGGAATGCTCTATAAAACATAAGTGTGAGACATTCCAGGGAACCAAAGTAAAAAGGTTACAGAAAACAAAAAATAGGGTGGGAGTTGTCACCTACATACTCCACCCAAAGAACTGTTTAAAACATTACAGTGAGGAATACAGGAAAAATGCAAACTAACCAGACAACATCAAGCTTTAACAGTGTCAAAAAATGTATATAGTTGCTAAACATAACACTGACCTACCTGTAATATAGGAAAACAATGTTCTTTGGCAGTATTAACCAATTGATCAGGTGCAAAAGCAAGGGTGGATTTTGTGTGCTTTTCGATATTAGCAAAGTTAAAGAAACAGTTCTGTCAGACCAACCATTAAATAAGACAAAGAAGCAGAGTAAGTACAAAATATGTAGAACTGAGCTAAAACTAGAGTTTGGGAATCTGTATTTGGTATAACCCCACCACGTGTATAACATTTTAAGGTAGGAAACAAAAAACTCTCTGGAAGGATAAGTTATTTGTCGGTGTAAACTTTGATCCCTGGCAGGGGTAATTGCAGAGATACTAGTTTTGTGGGGGAGGCACACAGGTGGTCAAATAGATTTAGGACTTTCACGGCTTGAAAAGCAAGACATTGGTCACCGCAAAAACAGCCAGCAGGCTACACAGTATTAGGATAGTTACGCTAATCAATAAGGATAGTAGAAAGATTTAAGGCCTATATATTTTTTTTATTAGAAATTGTTGGGGCTTTTTCAGTTGAGTGATGCGCCTGGATTTGTGCATACCAAAGGGAGCAAAGCATTAGATAATGATTCTGGTAAATGAAAAGTGTTGTGATCAGATTAATTCCCTAGATCTTTAAGACATCCTCTTGGAAATTAACCATATCAAATACAATTTCTTGACTAGGTGGAAACATGATGATCAAATGAGAAGCAGTAGTCGACATACACACACTCTGTTCTCTTACTACCACATCTATGTGAAGACAAATACAAAGCATAGCATAAGAAGTGGGAACAGCTTCTTTTGTCAAATGCTGCCATGCTTCACTTTTGTGCGCTCAGCTTTAGACTATTTTTAGTACACCAGGGATATGCTATTCCATCTCTTGTTGGAGCAGTTTAATATCAGTAGATGGGCAGATAACAGTGTTCAGCTTATATTCATATGCGAACTTGCTCAACTACACCTTAGGGATACAGGACTGACATATGCAAAATAAACGCAAAACAGGAAACAATCCAGTCCTGATCCCTACAGTACCCATGTAGTCCCAATTTTAAGTTCAGGGAGGGTACCACCAACTTCCACTACTTGGGATCTCAGTAACCAACAAATCAAACAGCGTTTGACTTGAACAAATAAAAAAACGCTGTACTAGATCCTACAAAGAACCTTTAATGTATTTAATAAACACATTAAATGTTCTTTGTAGCATGTGGTGCAGGGTCTTTTATTTTTTTACTACTTGGGACCTGTTAGACTGCCAGTTTGCAAAGCAGAAGGCAACATGCATCTGTCTAACTTTTCAATACTACCTGCATGGGGGACACTTGTCAAAAGCCTTGGTCAAATCAAAATAAGCAGCATGCACCAGTGAGCACCGTCAAGTCTTTGTAACCTTTCCAAAAGAATGTACTATGTTTAGAAGGCGGGACTTGCCATTTACAAAACCAAATTGACGTAGACCCACTGAGTTAAGTTGTCCATGTCTGCATAAAATGACTCCTGGTAGGATGCATTCTTTGCATAAAGAGCGGAAAAGACTGGAATCCTAAAAAGGTCCTCCAGTCCCTCTGCCCTGATCCAGAAGAAGTGGCAAGGTAGATGAGGAGGCAGAAGATGGTTTAAAGTGAGACAAGACCTGCAATGTCTTTGGAACAGATAACATAGGGATAACTGCATCATAGGCACCAAGACTTAGCACTACTCTGGCGCCAAGACTGAGGCCAAGGAACCCCCACCAGTCTATATCTACCTACAACCAGATTAAGAAAAAGTCCGGCACAGAGGCTAACACAACCACACATCTTAAGTCTACAGGGCCATTGACAGCTTGGTTAAGGTTTCAGACTTCCGATGTCAAGCATGAAAGGCTGGGTTTAGGGAGAGAATACATGCCTCAGGCCCAAAGGGACTCAGCCAAACCAAAATATCAACCCTCAAAGCTGATGTGGAAACTGACCTAGAAGAAGCTGAAGTCAAAAATCCTCAATGCTGATTGCGAGGTTAGCATACAGACACAGACCCTAAATAACACATCACTGTCAATGAAGTTATAAGATGGAGGGTGGCCTTGACAGAAAGGCCAAACAGATCCTAAACAGGAAGGCTTTGGAGAGGAGTTCGAAAAGTAGCCAAAAATGGGTGTTCTACAACATCTGCATTTAAAAGAAAGACCTGTCACACTCTTACAGTCCATACGGACCAAAAATGACCTACGGAATTAACCAGATGCAGAGAAGGAAGGTCTCAGACTCCATGCAATGTAGATCAAATGTTGTTGTCTTGGCTAAGAGGTGGCACAGATGCAAAGCTGGTAATTATCACCTGCAGATTCAAATCAGTTTAAGTATAGAATGGCACCCATTGTTTTAGTAGGGGAAGGAAGAGAAGGCCTTACCAACATCAGTGGCATTCTGCACAACAATCGGAGTCTGGTTAAACTGGATGAACCTGATGTCCAGGATAAACATTTTAAAGGATGAAGTCAGTGGTCCCTTTTCTTAATTTTTCTTTGGACTGGTCAGAAGAATCTGATGCTGAGAAGGACTTGGCCTCCAACATTTCCAATTATGTTGACCAAAACGATATTTTGCTAGACTTTAAGTCACCCTCAATGACCGACTGTTTAACCTACAACATGAGCACCTTGTGTCTCCTCTGATGGGCCAGGACCAGACACACAAAGCTCTTTAAATGATACTCCATGGGGAATACTTTTTTCATATGTACTGAATTTTCAAAATACTGTAAAACAAATAGCTACCAAAAAGCAAAAGTCTCAATTAAGATGCATAACAAAAATGACTCAATGTATATTAAATAATAATCAACAGAAGTGTTTTATGCTCTCCTGCACTCCTCACACTGCTTTTCTATACATAGCTCCGCAGTCACACAAAGTGGAAGCAAGGGAAAACCTCCCTTTTACAAACACTAGATTAAATGATGCACATTACTTGTGCAAGACTTCCCAAAGAGAGGTTCTTCTCTTACTCCAGCTGTTGTGTGACCATGGAGGATGCAGGAGGGCAAGCGCATAGAGGGGGGGGGGGGGGACACAATCTGTTGTTCATCGTTTCTACTACATGGAGCATTTTTTTTTTAAATGTGAAGCTCATTTTGCTTTTCACTACCATGGCTTCAACATCATCTTCAACATTTCAGACTTCCACATTTTAACACATTTATTTTATTTAATTTAACATTTGTTTACCGGGAAAGTTAGACTTGGAATGAGCCAATTTTCAGTGGAGGCCTGGGGAGAAAAACTCCAAAAATTGCATGTTTTTGTAGTTTGAGAGGAAACCGGAGCACTCAGAGAAAACCCACACGAACGCAGGGAGGACATGCAGACTCCGCACAGAAGGCAGCCCAGCTGAGAAGTGAACTGGAGAACCTGCACACATCTGTGTGTACATAAACCTTATATATATATTTATATCCACTGAATTATGGTCGACACATCACAATGTCAAAGGCTGAATGATGAACCACAAGGGTCAATATACGCAAATGGTCAACAGGTGTGATAGAGCGACAATCCCCTGGTGGGGGAATAATCACTTTCCATGAGGAGTTTAGTTAGTATATGTAATTAGCATGGGGTGGGTTGTGGCTTGCCCCCTTGCAAAAAATGATATGTTTTTATTTATTCTTTTACTCATACATGCACAGTTGACTGTCGGAGTTTCCAGGGTCCACATTCTTGCCATTGACATTATGGTGAATAGACGCAATTCCACAGACAGAGTGAAAGAAAGAAAAAGATATAGCTAGAAACACACACATATGCATGTATCTATATTTACAATATGTATATGTATGTATGTATAAATACATACATTGTGTGTGTGCACATGTATGGAAACACTTTATATGCTCGAAATCCTGAAATAACGAATATCAGAATCTCAAGCCCATAAAGTGGAAAGGCTAAAACACTGAAGACCCAGAAGTGCGAAATTCAAAATCTCGCATTTTGGAGATGTTGAATTAGTGGTTCTGGTGTTGCACTGTGTTCATGGATTCAGGTAAGTGTTTATGTTTTAAGGGTTTTGGGTAGGGGCTGTAGTGTGTTTTGTTACAGTGGTGTGTGTGCGTGAGGAGAGAGAGTAGCTTGTGTGGTGGTGTATGTAGTGCAACCTTGGAGTTCGTATATTTAAGTTGGGGGGGTGTGAGGGGCGCAGCCCCCCTGCCGTACATAGGATTGGGTTGTGTGTTTGTTTGTTTGTGGGGAGGAAGGTATATATGTGCATGTGGGGTGTTTAGTATAGAAGTTGCAATTTTTAATTTCGCGCTTCTGGGTGTTCGATGTTATTTAACTATTAAATAGCATTGTCAGTATACAATATCTGCCACTCCATAACGATAGTCACTTCAAATCCAAGCACCATTTGGATGTTTTAAGAAATAACTCTTACTTGACAGATATATTTACACTTCAGCCTCCCAGGTATGAACGCCAAAGTCTGTCTTTTCGCTCATTCGTTTTCTAAACCTCTTATCCTAGAAAGGGTTGCTGTGGCAGCAAGCTGAGAAGGGTACTGCAGACTTCCCTATTATGATCACCAAACTCCATCTTATTCTGTGGTACTCCCATGAGTTCCCAAGACAGTGAGAGAGATGTGGGTGTTGGGAGGGTGGCCTAATGGCTAAGGTGTTTGCCTTACAAACACAAGGTGCAGGGTTTGAGTCTCACATGGGATAATTGGCTAGGCTTACAATGGCTCGCAAGGGCAGTTAGCCTAGTACTAACCTATGAACCTATGATCCATCTGTGTCCTGGATCTACCATGGGGCCTCCTTCCATTCAAATGTCCTTGGTAAATATCCTGTGGGAAGTTACCAGGCAGCATCCTCATATGGAGCTCCAGTCAGATCACCAGTCTACTCTCAACACACAGGAGCAATCAATCAATGTCTGTACCTCCAAATCCTCTACAGACTGCCAAACTCTTCTTTTTCTCACAGAAAATAAACACAGCCACTCTGGAAAGGAACTTAACTTCTGCCATGTGCATCTGTGATCTCGTACTGCCCTGGTCAATACCCAAAGTTCAAAACCATAGGGGAGGATAGTGACTTAACTGGTAAGAGAAGAGCTGACTCATAGGATGAAGCTCTCGGGTTACCAAAGTGTGCAGAACAGTTGCAGTAATGTCATCACTACACCAATCTAATGGTCCGTCTCCTGATCCTTCTTCCTTTACTCATGAACAAGACTCAAAGATACTCATGTATCTCTACCTCGGGTAGATGTTACCCCATTAGATACACAAGATTAGCCAATACTTCTTTTATAGGGTCTATTAAAAATCACTGAACTCTTAAAAAAAGTGAACGGTGATTAATCGACCCTATGTAAGAGAAAGTTTACAATGTCTAAATGTCAGAACTGTGATCCCCCCCCCAAGGGAAAAAAAAATCACTGTTCCAACAAAATCAATCTCAAACATTACATTCAGTGGGGGGTTTTGCTCCCCACAGCCCCCCTACTTAAATATACCAACTCCGAGACCACACTACAGTGCCGAAAACGGCAAAGTACCAAAGCGGCCAAGTGAATTCTTTCCTAGGGAAAGAATTTGCTTAACAGCCACTTTGATATTTTCCTTTTTCAGCCTTTTCAGTTCGATCACGGCACATTCAAAAGAATGCGTCTTCGGTCTAGACCCATTTTATAGGAGCACGAGCTCTGATTTGGAAGAGTCAGTTTTCATTCCAACCCCTTCTCTCCACAGTGAAATCTCACAGAGATCAGATTTACTGGAGACCAATAACACGTAGTCTACAACCAACAAACATAGCACCTTTGCATCCCTAAACAGGATATTCTCCAGTTCTCATTTCTGTATAATATCCTGTCCAGGAAAATCACAAAAACAGTGAGATAAGAAACACCCTTGGTGGAATTCAACACTCATGAAGAATGAATCTGAAATACCAAGAATATGGACACAACTCTCAATCCTCAACTACAGAAACTACAGCAGTGATCCTAGGACCCACACTGATGTAGCAGTTTCCACAACACGCTCCTGGGTATATAGTCACAATGCTTCTCCGAATACATAAAACTCAAATATAAAATACTTACACAATACAACAACCCATTCCACATTTAAACAAGGACCAAGGAAGGACTTCTGCAGGAAGATGTGGCCTAAAATCATGGACTGAACACAAAAAAAAGTATTACTGCATCTTTTGGGAAGTCATCTACCCCAGGGAATTAAACAATGACACCACACCCCTAAGAGCTGATCCAGTTGTATGGGATTTGGAAATGTTTGTGGGCAGTGACATACTTTCGAGCAACATGTCCCCTTTGTTTTAAGAAAGTCCTTCTGTATTGCACAGCTTATAAATAAAAGCAGTGTGTCTAAATCTAGGGATGTCACTGTTCCCCTTCACTCAGCTCTCAGACTAGTCATGGAGCATAATGGTCCCTTTGGCATGTATCTATCCAGAGACATGTACCAACTGGAACACACACAGAGATACCTTACTAAAAGCAGAAGGCCTAAACAATGTCTCCCATGGACTGACTCAAAGCCATGTCACTGCACTCAGTATCCTGCCGACTGTTACAACGTGACCCCATGTCTGGTATACAAGGGATCCTCCAACCCAAAAATGATGGATTTACTGCATATCAGCAAGTCAAATAGTATCAGTCAAATAGTATCAGAAATACTCCATCTGTATATATAAACCTATTTTGCAACTTCAACAGAATGGTTTGGAGGGAGAGGTACATCTCAGAGTATACCGCTGTTCTGACACCATGTAAAACAAAGTTCACCCCAGTCCACATTAAAGCGCATCCAGAATCTATGGATGGAAAACACAAAAATGACTACAGTACTACCCCCTGTACTACTAGTGGACACAGAGGCAACTCCTAAATGTTTTATCCCATGCATGGGTCCCCTCAAATTATGTACAGTATAATCCCAGCTAATTTTATATTACCTCTAATACAAATAACTATCAACCATGGTATATGTAAAGCCACTCTCTAATCAAATGGAATAGGTTAATTTGAGCTTAAAATGGCCCACAAGGGAAGCTAGCTTAATCTGTTAAGAACAGCAATTACTCGATTTTTGTTACTGTGTAGTATCAACCCATTAACTGCTTCATGACTGGATGATCATACTAACTCCTTACATAACTACCATTTCAGTATAGCAAATGCAAGCCTACAAATCATACATTTGCCCAACTCATATGTGAACCAACGCTGCTTAAATTACCTGTCAGACTACTAACCTATTTAGCCAAGATTATCCCCAGTACAGCAGCGTGTAAGCAAGAGCAATGGTGTACAACATGATAATGCCAGAAAATACTTCTGTTCGAATACTTGTTCAACTCTACATGCTTACTAGAACTGCACAAATATCCTTTTGTTTTTTTGTTCTGGTTTATATACCATTTTACTTGGGTCTACTTCACGATGTCGAAAGCAGACAATATCGAAGCCGATACTGTCGGCAGCACAACATCGAAAGTGCAGAACATCGTGCAGGTAAACGGAAATCTCCGTAGGGGGAGATTTCCATTTACCTCAATGTAGTGCGGTCTTGGAGTTGGAATATTTATGTGTGGGGGGGGGGGGGAGGCTTGTCCCCCTGCCTATGCTAATTTTTATTTTTTTTACGTTACTCGATGTTTTACTACATCGATCACTAGAGGCTGACCTTTAGTGATTCGATGTAGTAAAATTTCGATAACGTAATATAGACGCTTTTACTTGCTGACATTTTAATTGAATACTAAGAATTTTGCAATGTTTTAGACCAAATGATTATAGGCACAGCTATTAGCCATCTTGGAGTCATAAACTGTTCCATGTTACTAAACTAAGATGGCAAACTTAGGAAGATGTTCATTAAACTAGAGTGCATTTACTTTTATTTAGTTGTACTGTTTAGATAAGAACTAGAAACAGCAACTACTTTTCAACAAAAATGTTGTATCTGCTTCATGGACATTTTTCAGTGTGAACCTGCACAGTACAGTTGTGCAAACTGAACGTACAATAAAAGTATATGACTGAATGATCACTACTGCAGTAGCCTTAGCTATATGGGTTACATCCTGCCAAGAATACAACAGCTGGCCAATGCATGTGCCCAAACTGTCCAGCAGCTCAAGCTGAGTTGACAAGTTTGGGCAGAAAGCTCTTCACAGCTTCCCTGCCAGCAGGAAGAGGAGGCTGACCCCCAAAAGGTTTATGCTAGGAACAAAACACACAATGTCCACACCCTGGCATAAAAACACCACCAAAACACAAGGAGAATGAAAGGAGGGAGCGGCTACTGCAGCAGTGATCATTTGAACACATACTGTTACAAGTTCAACTTACCAACTGTACTATGTTCATCAAATTGATCACTGCTGCAGTAGCCTTAGTTACATGGGTAGAAAACCATAGCTACCTACATTTGGGAGGTGGAAAGAGAAGATTCCAGTAAACAGTGGAGAAAAGTCCTAGCAAAACTTGATTAGAACCTAGACAAGGACTAAAGCGTATAATGTTTTGTAGAAGTATGCACAGAGGACTAAGTAGCAGCTTCTAGAATATTTCTAGAATCTAACACTTCCCAAAAAGCCATAGATGAAGCAGACATCCATGTAGAGAGGGACTTTACCATGATTGAAATAGATAAACAAGTATAAAAAGTAGTTATGGACTAATAACATTCTCTCAGTGTTGTCCATTTTCATTTTTCCTCAATAAATGGGTTTGGATCCGATCATCTGATCCAACTCTGCCACTTTCTAAAGATTCCAGGATCCAAATCTCAAGCTCTTCCCTTACCCATAATGCCCCTGACCAAAACAAACCCTCAGATTGAGTTTGCTGCAATAATATCTATAAAATCCTAAATATAAAACAATATCACTATAGGAAAGTGATAGCTGAAAGATCAGGAGCGCAAACAGGAACTATGGTTGCTAACACTTCTTTTACGTCTCTCCCAAAGTCAATGAGAGTGGAAAGGAGGGAGGGAAGTTGAAGAAATAAAATGGACAACGTAGATAGAACGTTACGGTGAGTACTGTGACGTCCTCTCTCTGGGCCAGTAATCAGGAAGCCTGAATCCTTACCATTGACACTGGAGAGAGACATTCACTTGGAACAAAAATGGATACACCCAATATTCCCAGATGCAACTCTCTGCATCATGTACAATTTCCCTTGAGAACACACACAGTCTGGTGGATGGTTTTCCCTCTCTCTCTCACTGTCGTCAGATCCCCAATAAGATGCCCCACTGGCACAGATCCCCAATAAGATGCCCCACTGGCACAGCTACATAGTTGATTCCTCTGCACAGTGTCCAAGCCAAGTCCTCTACCGCTCTCTCTGTGAAACCAGTGCTGTGTGTCCCTGCTCCAAGTAGCTGACACACACATTCTGATATTAGATTTTCACACACACACACACACACACAAACACACATGCACCTGGTAAAGGCTGGAATTGATTTACTAGCTATGCCCCCTTCTACCCAGACTATAAGGTTGTTAAACTGCCACCAGACACTCCAAAGCCAGCTACTCTAGGATTCTTGCAAGGGTACCCAATTACACTGAATTAAATTAATACAAATGATAGTGTTTGGCTAATGCAGTAAGGCTTTCAGGAATGGACACAGTGACCAAATAGATAAAGTATTCTCAAAGGTTAAAATATTTTCTAAAAGACCATCCACAATGAAAGTTTAAATATATTTAATAATAAATGAAAATGCAGAATACCCATTTACAACACACACCAGAATTTCAGTCACGGGAAATACTAAAAACAACATAGATGAGTAGATGCACACAGATACAGAAAAACAGTACTTGACTAATCTCACTATATTTTCCTGACTGATGTAAAGGAATTACTATTCCCTGGTTCACTTGCTAAAGCAAGGCAAGATGAAGTGAGTGAGGGATCCTTCTTTGTCAAGTTCCAAAACCAGAATGCTCCGAGATTTCAGGGTCATCTAGTATTAAACATCATTTTAATGATGGATTACAGAATGACTTTACATACCTCTGGTCATCTGACTTCTGGTTCCCATGCTACTCCCTTGGCTAGAAGCTACCAGGATTTGGCACATGTGTCAATAATACACAGATACACACAGCTTGCAAAGATCTGCTGCAGCTTCTGGAAATCATAAGACTCATCCATTCTTCTCACGGGAGCCAATATACCATTCTCTGTCACAGACATTTCATCTCTGGCTGCAGTCAAAACTGCAAGATACTTACTTTTAGGCCATAAAGATTGTAAGTATTTTTTTTTACTATTTTCAAAGTTAGCTGAACATAGATTAACTCCTTCTCTTCCAGTACCCTTTGCTACAATATATACATTTCAACAACTACAATAATACATGTATATTTCTTCCTCTGTCCAATAGGACACATTGTTGATATATTTTTTAACACAAGCATCTTTACAAATATATTTTCAACATAAGCATGAATCAGTTTGATATTCAAACATACAATTCTTTACTAAATTCCAGCTAGCTGTGCTGGCATATGTTACACATCCACTGCCCTACTTCTCCAAGCATACCTGGCCATACCGCACACTGGCACATGTATACTTATCTGATGTCATTTTCATTCATTCCTCAACGAATGGGACAGAGTCCCCAGCTACAGAACCTTGGTCCTCAAGGAAGGATGTTTGAGCACTTCGGAACCAAAGGCAGCTCTATTTCTGGAAATAATGTCCAATTTGCAATGCACAACAAAAGTAGGAGTATTAGACCAAGTGGCAGCTGCACAAATACATCATCAGTATAGGCACTAGCCCAAAAGGCTGCCAATGTAGACGTTAACCTGGTTAAAATGTACTTTTGATTGTTTTGGTAAGGTAATAGTAATACCTTTCAAGGAATAAAACACAGGTAATCTATTCTGCCGACAGACAAGAGAAACAACAGAAAAAGAACTGGAACTGACTCTACTGGTATTTAATTATTCTCAATACAATTTGTCTGTATCTGATATATCATTACTGAGCAGAGGGCTGAACTATGTGCCCTCACAGTATAGTAAATTATCTGAAACATTGATAGATCTGAGGTTGTTTGCTAGAAAAGTAGCTTTGAGAATGTTTTTTAAAAATAATGTACAACAAATGCCAATTGCTGACACCAATTTTAAATGTAGAAGTACTTTTTCACCATTGCTGCCATCCAATGTGGAATGTTTTATAAAAACATGTGAGAAAGATATCTACAATTTATATACTACTAAATGTGTTAAGAACAGATTTTTTAATCTAGAGAAGGCTGAACACGACTCTTTAATGAAACTTAAGCAAAATGATAATATCTTGATAATTAATGCTGACAAAGGGGGAGGAGTGGCAGTTTTTGACAAAGCAGAATATATTAAGATAATTGAAGGTACCTTAACTCAGAATGATACTTACAAAGAACTCACTATAGAAGGAGTTAAAAATATTATTAAGAATGTAAGAGATGAGCTATATGACATCTTGATGTGCAGACAAGTGAGTAAAGAAATGTTTGACTTTCTTTGTATAGAAGAACCTTTAATACCGGTACTAAAAGGACTGCCAAAAATACACAAACAGATTGACCCAATGCCAATGAGACCTATAGTGTCAGGTCGGCAATGGGCAACATATAATGTTTCAATATTTCTGGAAAAAATGTTGAGGCCACTAGTGAATAAAGTTTAAACTATACTCAGAGACACACAACATCTACTAAGAGATCTAGAATCCTTTGAATTCTCTGGAACTAGATATAGTAAACTATTATTGGTCACATTAGATGTCCGAGATTTGTTCACATGCATTCCCAATGAGTATGGGACCCAGGCTGTGAGAGAGATAATGGTTGGCATGAGTGGGTACTCGAGGGACAGACAGATTCTAATAGGGCAACTACTGGAACTGGTATTGAATTGTAATATCTTCATGTTCCATAGTAAGTATTATTTGCAGACATGGGGTGTAGCCATGGGCACCCCATGCGCGAATTCTTATGCCAACCTAGTACTATACAGCTGGGAGCAGAAACACATATTCAATAGTGCTTGGATGGACAAGCTATGTCTATATAAAAGATTTGTTGATGACGTGATACTGGCATGGGATGGCACCATTGATGAGCTAAGGAGCTTTGCAGAATATTTGGAAGGAACTACCACGTTCCTGAGGTTCACATATGAATACTCTTATAGAGAGATCAATTTTCTAGACTTGACTTTATATTACGATATAGAAGACAAGCTATCCTTCAAGTTGTATAGGAAGACATGTTGGAGGAACACAATTTTAGAATACAGCAGCATGCATCCGAGGTTCATGTTCTCCGGCATAATGAAAGGACAATTTTGTAGGTTAACCAGATTATGCAAGGATCCTGCTATATTGAAAACAGAAGCAGATAGGATGGAAAAGTTATTTGTAGACAGGGGATACAACAGTAAATGGGTTAGAGAGATTAGAGATAATATTATACCAGATGAGCACAGGAATGATGAGGTACGTAATGGCTGTTTGAGAGAATATAGAGGCAGAAATAGATTGAGAGATAAAGGATTAATGACACATAATACACAGAATAGAAAAATTAATTTTATTTTGAAATACACGAATGATATTGACGAAATTAAGAGGATCATCAAGAGACACTGGCATATTCTCACCACTGTAGATGAGATTAGGGTAATAGTGGGTGAAACACCAGGATTTGTTTTTCGAACGTGTGACAATTTGAAGACCATTTTCTCGTCTAAGTTGCATATAAATATTCAAGGCAATGATAGAGATACTGGTGATCCAGGGACATATCCGTGTAACAGCTGTAGTATGTGTCCATATATTAACACCGTGCAAGATTACTATCATCCATATGGACACTTTCATTTCATACCTAAAATATGGACGAATTGTAATACTAAGAATTTAATATACATGGCCAATTGTGCGCTATGTCCAGCCTTCTACATTGGTCTTACTAAGAGAAGGCTGAGGGAGCGCATTTATAATCACATCTATGATATACGTAAACAACAGGAATTAAATGCCTTGGCCAAACACATAATGGTGAATCCCACACATCATTTTAAATTTAGAGTTTTACAAACAGTGTGTACTGGTCCAAGGATGGGAGACAATAGTAGAGCCCTAGCTAAACTTGAAATGGAATGGATTTTTAGGCTAGGGGCACACAGAGACCCTGGAATCAATAATTATGTCACAATAAAACCGTTCATAGAATAACTGCACGTGGGTTCCTTCCATTATATACATATGTAATGTTCCATACACTATATAGGATTTGACATTAGGTTTTCTGGAATAGTACATAAATACAATTGGGATAGATACCATGAGCTTGCCTTACAATTTATTAAATATGGAGTGAATTTCATAATCCAATATGCTCAACTGATTCTGTAAGATATTTGAGTTTATTAATTTTATATGAAAGTTACATTTATTTTTGAATACGTTTGCATATTTATATTGTGCGTGAGCAATGGGAATGATGATATAGAAGGCTGAAGGTTTGACAATGTAGTCAAGTTAGAGTATGAGCAGCCATCTATATATCGTCATTCCCTGAGGTAGACTTGCCCAACATATAAAAATTAGTTATAATGTATATAATCATGATTATGTATATCGCCATATGTTTATAATATATGGACATGTATATGGTGGATCAATTTATATACACACGTATATTTATTTTAGTTATTTATGTGGATGTATATATGTTTACTGTGTATATGTGAATTTAATTATATTTGTTATAATTTTATATATTAATATTTTATATTATAGAATAAATATTTTAATTTTATTTTAATTGGATAAATGTATAAGAGCTACAGAGTGAAAATGGGAATCTACCGGGAGCTTGGAAGTCAGTGATTGACTATAGTACAGACTTTCCAGCATAATTTTAATAGCTGTAATAGTTTATTTTTATTTTTGTTATGTACATGCATAAAGGTTTTGCACAATGCACCTTGATAAAGTCGTTATGCTAAACAGAATTAAATTACTAATATCGGATATGCATGGCATAGAATATGCATGAATATGGCTTATGAGTCTGTTTATTTATTCATTTATTCTTACGACTATTTTCACTTTTAGAGAAATGCATACTATAGAACTATGGAAAATTGCCATGCTGATACAAAATGTGATTTTCCGTGTTCAGAAGCATAATCAGTGTTAAAAGAATGCTTTGATCTGTGAACATTATGAGCGGGTTTAATATATACCTGTCAGGGCACAAAATGTAAACAAACTGAAAGGGATATTTTCCACGAATGGTTTTAATATGATTTTTACTAACCTGGATTTTAATTAGATTATCTTACTATTGTTCTAGGTGTTAGTAACACTGTCTTTAAGTGAAGAACTGTTTATAATATGAATATGTGATTCGATGTGAAATATGAACAACAACAAAACAACATAAGAATTGAATGCATTTCTATGATGAAGTTTTGTGACTACTAGTTAGTTTTTGCCAATTAATCAAATGTTGGGTGTAACTGAGTAATTGGATAATTGCTAGGAATGTTGTGAAGTTTGACTGATATAAAATGAACAAGGCTGGATAGTTAATTTATATCTGAAGCAGCGTGCCAGAAGCACGCGAAAGCGCTCATTTACCTGTATACTTTTCGCTTTGGAATTAAAATGATTTGTTGAACAACAAGTGTTCTCGTGGTGTATCCTACTGGTTACGTTTTGTGACATTTCAACAACTACAATAATACATGTATATTTCTTCCTCTGTCCAGTAGGACACATTGTTGATATATTTTTTAACACAAGCATCTTTACAAATATATTTTCAACATAAGCATGAATCAGTTTGATATTCAAACATACAATTCTTTACTAAATTCCAGCTAGCTGTGCTGGCATATGTTACACATCCACTGCCCTACTTCTCCAAGCATACCTGGCCATACCGCACACTGGCACATGTATACTTATCTGATGTCATTTTCATTCATTCCTCAACGAATGGGACAGAGTCCCCAGCTACAGAACCTTGGTCCTCAAGGAAGGATGTTTGAGCACTTCGGAACCAAAGGCAGCTCTATTTCTGGAAATAATGTCCAATTTGCAATGCACAACAAAAGTAGGAGTATTAGACCAAGTGGCAGCTGCACAAATACATCATCAGTATAGGCACTAGCCCAAAAGGCTGCCAATGTAGACGTTAACCTGGTTAAAATGTACTTTTGATTGTTTTGGTAAGGTAATAGTAATACCTTTCAAGGAATAAAACACAGGAAATCTATTTAGCCAGTGTAGTTTTAGAAACTGGTCTTCCAATCTTTTACTAGTGAAAGAGACAAATACTTTTAATCAGTTTTTTTTAAATTCCTTGGTCATGCGAAAATAAAAACAAAGTTGCCTATCTACATCAAGATAAAAGGTGTATTCACCTTTGTTTTCAAATTTGAAGAAGAAAACTGTCAAACTGAGGACATGGTTGACAGTAGTTTCACAGGCAACTTTTGGTAGGAAAGAAAGATTTGTGCGTAAAGTAACCCCGTCCTTGTAAAATATCAAATATGGCAGTTTGGAAGACAGTACCTAGAGGTCAGACACTCCTCTTGCAGAAGTTAAAGCTACCAGAAAGACTGTTTTCCAAGAAAGAAACTTGAGATCTACTTCAGCTGATAGCTTACAGCGAAAGTAGTAAGGTTTGCAGAACCATAGTGAGGTCCCTAGCTGGAGTAGGGTCATTTACTGGAGGTCTAAGTAAGAAGACACAAGAAAGGGCTTACATAATCTGGAAGATGTTAAAGGAGAAACATCATCACCAAAGTGACAGTTGGACATGGCTGTTAACTGAACCTTGACAGTAGAAAAACTTCCTCAGTCCTGAAAAATCAAGGCAAGGAAAGGAGGAGCAGTAAAGGTATCCAATTCTCTCAGACTAGCCCAAAAGGAAAACCTTTTACATCTACTTCTGTAAATTTTCCTAGTTGAAGGTTTATGAGAAGATACTAGGAGTTTTCAAACTGGGGAGGAAAGCCTGGAATGTCTATCCATCACCGGAATTGGAGAAGCCATGAGTTCAACATGGGGCCTGCGATATCCAGGTGAGATAGGAGAGGTGGACTGGGATCCAGCGTCAAAGTAGGGCATATTAAACCAGACCAAAAGAAAGGGAACTACACTTGAGGCCAGAAGGTGGTAATGAGGATTACTGTACTCTTCAATCGAAGTGCTTTCTGAAGAAACTTGGGAATGAGAGGAAGGTGAGGATAAACGTAAAGGACACCAGAGAGCCAAAGATTGATCAGAGCATCTCTCAGAGACTGTCCTGAGGTGGGATAATGAGGATTACTGTACTCTTCAATCGAAGTGCTTTCTGAAGAAACTTGGGAATGAGAGGAAGGTGAGGATAAGCGTAAAGGACACCAGAGAGCCAAAGATTGATCAGAGCATCTCTCCGAGACTGTCCTGAGGTGGGATAAGGGCAAAGAACCTACTGCATTTGTTATTAAGGGGGGATGCAAACAGCTTGCAGCAAGGCTGACCCCCATCAGTGGAAGATCATGTTTGCCAGTGATTTGAGGACAGACCTCTCTCATGAGGCATGAGGGTGGTCCTGAGTTTGTCCGACAGAATGTCGGACTTCCCTGGCATGTGCATTGTTACAAAAAAAAAAAAAAGCTGTTGGATGGGATCACCCATCACCCATTGCCATATTCTCACTGCTTCTCGATAAAGGGAATAGACTTGGTTCCTGCCCTGTTGGTTGATGTACTAGACTGCTGACATGTCCCCTTGTACTGTAACAATCCTCAAAGAGAAAGCTCTGGAAGACCTGCAATGTTAAGCACCAGTCTCATCTCTGGGACAGTGATATGCAAATTAGCCTCTTGTGGGGACCAGGTGCCTTGTACAGTCCATCCCAAATAATGCCCCCACACCCTGGCAAGCATCCGTGGTCAAAGTGGCATTGAGGAGAGAAACGATAAATGGATGACCTTAGTCAATCTTTGACTTTAGTCAATCTTTGACCTTCTCCAAGGAGAGATTTTCTGCAAACTTGGGAGAACAATGGTCCTATTTTCTGCAAACTTGGGAGAACAATGAAAGGACCATTGCACCGCCAGGGTCCAAAGAATTCTCATATGAAAGCGAGCAGTGGGAATTAAAGAGTTACTAAAGCAGCCACTGACCATAGATATTTTAGGATCAGTCTTGCAGGTGGAGAAGGAATGGAAATAATCAGTCTGATGTGTGCGTTTTCAATGGAAGAACTCGACAACCGACTGTAAGCAAGCTCCAATGAAATCTATAACTTGAACTGAAGAGGAGATTTGTTCATGCTGACAGTAATTCCCAGCAAGAGTTACACCTGAAGCAAATCATCCCTGGCTTTATTTGTAGATGCCTGTTTGGTGCAGTAAGGAGCCAGTCATCTCAATAGGGAAACACTGAATCCAAGCAGTCTCAGGAGAGCTGCTACCACTGTCACCCATTTGGTGAACACCCTGGGAGCTGTGTTAACACCAAAGGGCAGGTCTTTGAACCGAATTTCTGGCTCCCAGCTGGAAGTTTAGATACCTTTGAGAGCACCTGTTCATTCTGATGTGATAGTACAAGTATTGAAGATAGACTGAACACATCCAGTTGTCCTCCTTAAGGGGCAGAATGGACTGAACCATGCCCATCTGGAATTTGAAATGCTTTATAAACTGGTTTAATTAACTTGGATCCAAGATAGGTCACCTGTCTTTTTTGACACTAAAAAGAATCTCGAGTAAATTCTGGATCCTGTTTGGTCTGGTGGGACCTCCTGGATGACTCTTGTCTATCAACTTTATGATCTCTTGAGCTCCTAACTCCCTCTGATTGGGTGGAACATCAGGGATAATTTTCCTTATTTTTACTGGAATTTGTAAAAAGGGAAGAAAGTATCCTCTGGATAAGATCCTTTGCACCCAAAAGTAAAATATGATAGGTAGTCAGGTGTTTTGGTGCAAGGATAAGTACTCCCCTGACTGCCTCCAGAGAGGGACAGTCGGACAACCCTTCCGAAATGCTGGAAAGATCTGTCAAGAAAGAATCTAGAGATCCTTGGTTCTGCAGACCCCCTCTGCAGCGTGCGCAATGTCTACCATTATAATTTTCCACCCTCTGACTATGGGGGAAAATTCCGTGCGACTCCTTCAAAAGGACCTTGAGAAAATGTGGTTAAAAAAATCTTACCACCACATTGCTTCCTAAAAAAGGTCTCTGTGGGGCAGAAAAGCAAATTCCAATGGCAATCAGTCTTTTCATTGTGGGAAAGCGCCTCTTTTACTGTTGGGCCAAACAAGGATGCTCCATCAAAAGGGAGCATTGATGAACGACGCCTTGAAGGGTTCCAGAAAAATCACAATTGCATCCAGACATGTCCCCTTATGGATATGCCTGAACCAGACACCCTCGAGGTACCTTTGACGGCATGTGAGATCAAACTCATGGTTGTGTTTGTACTCTACTGTAGGGTGGCCACTCATGAGAAAAAAGGACTTCTGTTGCTGTGCAGGCATGGACCCGGACAGAATTAGACAGTTATTTACTAAGTCCCTCTAATGTGGTGAAATCTGCCAGGTAGTTCAGGGATCACAGGACAAATATCACTGATGCATACACTCTCTGTTAGGGGGATGGACAGTGGAAATTTATTCGGCAAGCTCTTTTTTGATGGCTGCTGCAACAACCATGGCAAGTTTAGTCCAGGACTGTCTATCAGCAGGGAACTTAAGATTTTGTCAGGGTGCTTGGGAAGAGGTTCCACAGAGTCAGATTCCTTACATACCCTGCAGGAGACGAGATCTATAAGCTCATCCATGGAGGGGTAACCCAATATGTAGACAGGCCAGATCTGAAGGCTTCCACCACCACCAATTCCTCCTGGGGAGGGGTTTGCAAAGACCAAACACCTTTTTGGCAAAGGATCTCTAAGATGTCTCCAAATGAGACATCTTCAGGAGGAGATCTAGGAGACCCTTCCCACTCATCAAAAATCGGTGTCTTCTGCGAGGTAGTCCTGTGGGGAATCAAAGTGCCTCCTCCTGCATGTCCTCTTCTGAGGGATCTCCTCAGTGGGATGTTCCGAGAAGGTATCGGAAGAGAGACTGAGCTCCCTGCTGAGAACTGCTTGGAAGCTCTTCCATGCTGGGTGCCCCCAATGTGTAGAATGCAAAGACTCAGACACAGGATCCAGAGAGGGAGTAGGGTACAGATCCGAGGGAGAGTAGATACTTCCACCATCTCAAAAGCAGAGGGGCCTGGAGAGGCCGAGGTCAATCCCACCACAGCTGAGGTTCCTGGGGCACACAACCGGAGAGTTCCCCCAACCCCCCACTCAGAGGGGGGAGATGGAGCAGAGCTATCAAGCACTGAATCTACGAGAGGAAGTCACAGCTCCAAAAACTTCAAAGTCAACTCCTCAGGCCCAGTCAGGCCAGGGAAGTAGCTGGAGTAGAGGCAGCAATAACCTTCAGATCAGACAGTTAGACTCCCAGGGCTCTTGGATCCAAGGACACAGAAATGGCTGGTCGGATCGGAGGAGGAGCAACTACAGGTTGAAAAGAAGGTTGGTGGCTCATGGATTGAATGGGAGACAGAGCTGGCAAACTCTTCATCTGGATCTGTGTTCTGAAGAATTTCCTCATCCTAATTCTGCTTCAGACAAACTACGAGAAGACCTAACAGAAGAGAAGGTGGCCTTGAAGACTTTAGGCATTTCTTGCAAAAAGAGGGATCTCAGTCTCAAAGACACTAGCTCCGGAGAAAACCTGGGAACATGGAGCCGAGGAGATTCAACAGTTGGCTGTGCCAGATCAGAAGGTTTCAAAACAGAGAGTTTAGGAACTTTCTTTGGAGGTGTAGGCTGCAGAGACCGGACATGACAGCACTTACGGTGCACCCTGAGCTCCTATAATTTCAAGAGGGGGTTTGAGCCCCTGAAGAAGAAGAGGGAATGAGGCCTTTCAAAATTAGCTTGTTCCACCCATTGCAAATTGCCAGCATTAAAAGCCACATACATGGAACAAGAGGGGTCCAGATATACTGGGCCCAAACAATAAAAGCACTCCCTGTGGGCATCAGAATTGGTGATCTTATGCCCATTTAATACAGAAAGACCTTTTCAGGAGAGAGAAAGAAAGAAAGAGAGAGAGAAAGAAAGAGAGAGAAAGAGAGAGAGAGAAAGAGAGAAAGAAAGAGAGAGAAAAGAGAGAAAGAAAGAGAGAGAAAAAGAGAGAAAAAGAGAGAAAAAGAGAGAAAGAAAGAGAGAGAAAAAGAGAGAAAAAGAGAGAAAAAGAGAGAAAGAAAGAGAGAGAAAAGAGAGAAAAAGAGAGAAAAGAGAGAAAGACAGAGAGAGAAAGAGAGGAGAGAGAGAGAAAAGAGAGATAGAAAGAGAGAGAGAGAGAGAGAGAGAAAGAGGGAGAGAGAGAGAGAGAAAGAGAAAAAAAGAGAGAGAGAGAGAGAGAAAGAGAGAGAAAGAGAAAGATAGAGAGAAAGAGAAAGAGAGAGAAAGAGAAAAAGAGAAAGAGAGAGAGAGAGAGAAAAGAAAGAAAGAACGAACCACCAATTATGGTATTACAACACAATACTTAAGGGTACGGGAGGAGGATGAAGAAAGAAGAATGGACTACCAACTCAGTACAGAATGTTACTGAAAGTAAGGGGGATAATTTAATTAATTAATAAATAAATAAATAAATAGAAGAAACTGTCAAAAGATAAGAAATTGCAAACTTACACTGACAACATCCCAAAGGAGATTGAGGAATCGCAATCTTGACAGTCTTGAACGACAAACGAGATCAGAGGGTTTGTTGTGGTCAGAGGCATTTTGGATAAGGGAGGAACTCAACATTTGGATCCTGGATCTTTGGAAAGCGGCAGAGTCTGATCACAGGATCAGATCTTAACTCATTCACGGAATGAAAATTACAACAACAGATCAAAAGTAACACTATTTTGACACAGGTTGTCCTTTCTTACCATCATAAGGAATGATCCAAAGATCTGAGAGATATAGTTCTGTCAAGATAGTACGAGTGTGGTCTGTGGACATGCAGAATTTGAAGTATCCTTTCACCCTAATTTTTAGATCGAGTAAAGAAAACATGGAGCTGGACAGTTTGACTTGCAATAAACTGGATATCACTTTAGGCATAAAAAAATTATTTCTCAAAGAAACCCTATCCCTAAGGAAAATAAAGTAGGGTTGACGCACCGCAAGAACTTGTGACTCAAGACACCCTTCTTGCAGGGGTCATAGCAATCAGTAAAATTGTTTGAAACTAAAGCCAGCCAGTTAAGTTGGCTCAAATGGAGCAAGTGTTAGCTTCTCTAACACAAAATTAAGATCCCAGGGAAGGGCCAACCAGTTTACTTGGAAGCCTCTTATGCAAGACCCCTTCCAAGAACATTTGAGACTGCCTTGAATTAGGAGGCTCTATGCGCAGACACATTAAAATGATGGATAAACGAACCTTGACAGAGGAAATGTGCTACCAGGAAACTTGAAGGAGGAAAACAGGTTCTGAAGTGACAACTTTGAATAAAAGGGCGCAATCACAAACAGGTTTGAGAAAGAAAGATCCAGAACTGGTCTCACAAGTTTTCTTTCTTTGGCACTAGGAACATCCTTGAATAAAATTTTTTCCCCACTGGAGGAGGAGGAAATGTTTATCAATCCTTGGGAAAACATGTGATAAACAGGTGGAAACAAAAAGTCTGATCTGGAGGATGAGGAAGGATCCCCTGCAAAGGAGGAATTTCATTCCACTGCCATCTGTAATTTTGATGAATAATATCCAGAACCTGTCTGAAGGCATCTTTTGCCAGAGAGAAAAATGGAGATTAAGACTTCTGGAAGAAAAAGAGGGGCCACAGGGTAGGAGTGGGTCACAAGGTCTCTTAACAGTCAGACATACTGGACTGTCCTTGCTTTTGGGAGATTAGAGACTATTCTTTTGAAACTTCCTTGACATTCCTTCTTAAAATATCTGTTTACCTGAATTCTGCTGAGACTGTTTATTCTATTTTCTGCAAGAACTAGAATAGGAGAAAAAAAATCCCTTGGGCAATTTGTAAAGGGGGAGTTGAAATATCTTAAGGGATTCCCTGGTTCAGCTTGCCCCCTTCATCCCACTTTTTGATCTCTGCAGCAGAGGGATCAAATACTAAATCTCTATCCAAGGCAGAATTTAAAATCTTCATTTATCATCTAGAAGGTTATGAGAATGCAGCCATGCAAAACTCCTTAAAACAGTATCCATGGCCACAGCCCTGAAAGTAGTATTGACAGAGTCGCACACACTGCAAACAATGTGTACTGCCCTCTGCAAAAGAAGACAGTAAGTTACTGAAAGCAGACTTTACCCATAAGAAGAAACTGCAAATAAAACATTTCTCAGAACTTTCACAATTTATCAGAACAAACTAACACAAGAACCCGACAACTCAAATTTCTAAAAAACAAGTTGTATAAGTACATGCTTTTTTCCCCGAAGGATTGGGAAATTTTTAATAGATTGAAATCTGACTCTTTTCACCCATAGTCAATTTGTTTAGTACCAGTGGGATCAACTATGGTTATAGCTGCTGGGTCAGATTTGGGGCTAGTGTATAAAAAAAATAAAAGACTGAAGAATGTTCTACATTACATCTGCATTGATATGACAGCTGGCATACTAACAAGAAAATGCAAACAGCAACACACATTCTCTAAACTGACAGAAGAGGAGGAATGGGTGTAGATTCTAGAAAATCCTTCTGCAAAACACATTTTTCTGAAGGACTGAGGAAACCCCAGTGTTCTCCCACTGGAAACTCTGGCATATTCTAGCAATAGCCTCAGAGAAAAAGACCCCCCCCCCAACAAGGAGAATCAGAAGCACGCCATCCTCAGTCTGAATCGGAAATCTGAGGGGGGAAAAAATCTGTACCTGTATCTTCCTGTTCAGATTCAAAATCTTGAATCTTTTCAGGAAAAAAGGGGAAATCACTCTCCTTTACAAGAAAGATCTCAATAGCCTGAATTAAACACCGAGCCAGACCCAGTAAACTACTCTTTTTATTACAGGAAAAATGGGGCTAGCAGTGTTACTAACGGCAGCTGCTGCTTCCCCAGGGATGGGCACAGCATTCTGACACAACAGGGAAAAAAAAAAAAAAAAAAAAAAAAAAAAAAACACTTTACCTGCTCCCTCTCTCAGACCAATAACAGTGGTTCTCCCTTGGCCACTGAGTGAACCCCAGCAGCCGAAGAGGATGTGGCTAACCTTTGGTCCACAGTGGCTGTAGATGCTACACCAGTGGGATCTGGGGTAAAAAGAGGAGTGGTCTGAGGTACAACAAATGGCTACAGCACAGTCACCCACCTGCAGCTGACACAAATTACTAGCCTGCTGTGGTGGCAAAGGCAGTCTGCATAACTTCTCTGTGGCTGAATGATCAACCATGGAACAGTTAGTCTGGTCCATGGTCAACCAAAAATGATGCTTCTTTCTTAGGGAAGACGAGCAACAAATACCAGTAAAACGTCCACTCTACAAAAGCTATGTTCTTTGTCAGAAAAACACAGTAGAAGCACTTTAAAACTTTATGCCAGCCACATCAAGAAAAAAACAAAATTTCTCCACAGAAGACTGGTTAGTTAACAGTACTTTCAGACGGACAAAAAAAATGAGTGCTCCATTTAAAAAGTATGTTACAGTCTTAAGACAGTCCAACACTCCCAGCTTTAAAATAACTTTCCTGAAGTCGAAAATAATACAAATTTAAGAAAATGGAATTTTTTTCCCCAAGGGGGACTTGTCTGCCCAGGAAAGGAAAGCACATGCCAACCACTGATTCTCAAAAGCCTGAGGAAAGTACGTGACAGCAGTAAAGCTCTGGAGGGCTCTATGCCCAAACATTTCTTTTAGGTCAGCTTAGCTAGAGCTCCTTGACAGCTTGGGTGCCTTGAGGCTTTGCAAGTTGGCCAGCCATTATATCATTGGCAGGGTGTAACCCATACAGCAAAGGCTACTGCAGCCACTGCCCAAGTCCTGCAGAAGAACTTTTGACTCCGGCCAAATCTAACCCTCTACTCTCCAGAACTCAGACTGAACTTAAAACACAGACAAGGTACTAAACAGCAAGATGTGAAGTTAGGAAAGCAATATAATCTACTAATCCTAAAAACTACACTACACTTTCTCTGCGATTTAAATTTCTCATACTATACTAATGTTCACTGCACCGTGATCAACAAGGTTTGATAAGTCATCTCGCCTGCAGACCACCATAAACATAGATGCCCTTCATTAAAAAAAAAATAAATAAAAAAAAAAAAAAGTCTGCCAGTTACAGCAAGGACTACCTAACTGGTGGCCACAAGGACCTTCAAGCTTTTGCAATTGGACTACTACCCTCAAACAGCCAATAAAATAAATGGTGAAAACTCAACTAAACATCAAGGTGAAGAGTAGAATGCCTGAATGCTACAGAGGCCTTGTTTTCCCTCGCAAGTCAGTGAGACTGCTTTCTGCAAAAAATCTAGAATGAATTAGTGGCTGCACAGAAATGTTACTGTTGCAAATCTTCACATATTCCATCCACCTCTTTGCTGGACACCCTTGTTTCCTCTTGCCTTCTTCCCAGTCTCAAATCTTCAACAGATAATCTTCTGCATTGCTGCACACATGCCCAAACCACCATAATCTGTCCTCTTTGATCTTTTCCACAACTGGTGCAATTGTGGCTTATCCTCTTATATCCTCATTTCTTCATCTGTCAGAGTGCATCCTATAACCCTTCTCAGGCACTTCATCTCCATCACCTCTAGCTTCCACGACCACTCTGGTACAGAAACCTGGGTAGTAAAGGCATACAGTAGTATTGGTCACACCACTGTTTTGTACACCTGACTTCCCCTGACAGTCTATGCCAGTTGGCTGCAGCTACTCTGATTCTACCTTTGACTTCTTCATTCAGACTTTCATTCTCCTCAACCACCCCACCCCTATACTTGAAGATAGTGGAACAGTTTATTCTTTTTAATCTCGGTTCTCAGCTTCTTCTGATTTCCCCCCCATTTGCTATCATTACCACCGTCATATCTGTACTCCATGTCATCTCATGGGCATTCAGTTTTGCATTCCATTCCTGTATCCTTTGCTGAAGTTATTGCTCAAAGTCTGCCTGTAATCCTACATTATTTGCATATAGTAACCAGTTTGCTAATGTAGTCCATCAGTATGAATAGCAGTGGGCTCAGAAATGAACACTGATGCACACTCGCACAGTAGGAACCCCTCTGAGACAGAACACTGTTCAAAACTTGAGTCAGTGTGTCCTTGTATATAGCTTACACTAATTCTACCAATGTTTCTGAGACTTCAAAACACAAGTGAAACTGACCAAATCAGTTTTCTTGGGACCTTGTCAAAGGCCTTCAAGTCTAGGAATGCCCAGTTGAACTGCTTCCTCAACTCTCTCTCCCACTGCAAACACTGGGTCAGTTGTGCTGCATCCTGATTTGAATCCAAACTGCTCATCTCCCATCTTACTTTCTACTACTCAGTGTATCCATTTATCAATCCCCCACTCCAGAACTTTCATGCAATGGGACAACAGTTTGATACCTCTGTACTGTCCACAGTTGCCGATGTCCCCTTTGTTCCCTTACACTGGCACAAGTATGCTTATTCTCCAGTCCTCTGAGATATGCCTGCCTCTCTCCACATTGCTACGAGTACCTCGGGAGCCTTTTCTCTATCTCAGCATACATCTTGATCTTATCTACTGTGAAGTCATCACAGCCTCATGCTTTCCCTAACTTCATTTTCCTTAGGGCAGTTCATACTTCTCCTATGGGCTACTCCTGTTCTCTTATTGTAAGCTGTTTCTGCGACAGTACAGCTTCTGTGGAATTTTCTTCATTCAGAAGTTGCTGGAAGTACTCCTCCCATCTGACTGATATCCTGTGAGCTGGTGAGCAGGCTGTTGTTGTCCGCCCTTAGGATGGGTGTCTGACTAGCTTTCTGCATCTTTCTGTTTTTGCCTTGCAACCTGACAATCTTTTGTGCCACCTACTGAATCACTTTCTGGAAGCTGATGCCCTGCCTGTTATTGCAACTTCCTTCTCTGTTAACCAAGCAGTATTACATCATAGCCTGTTTCGTCTTTTCCATCTCTCACTACTTCTTGCACGCCTTTCTTTTGATGACTTTCTGGACTTCTACTTTCCACCACCTACTCAGGTGCAAGAGTCCTGACCAATTCCTTGAATTGCTATGCTTTCTCTCTAGTCAACTTCTAGGTCTTAAGCCTGGTCTCTGTTAACCTCAGATACTACTCTGACCACTGCTTGCAGCCGATTTTGACAACCAGTGGTTTATGCTAGAAGAGGACTTTCACTAGGTATAACTCAACAATCACTCACTGATTCTATCCTAATGCCTTTTCCTTACTAAAAGGAAGTCTACCAGAGTTGCATGTTGGCCACGTTTGTATGTGACATTGTGACTGCCTCTCTTTCTGGACTATAAGCTGGTTACTATCAAGCTATTTGCCAGACAGAAGTCTAGAATGGTCTCCCCTTTATTCCTGTTTCCCCACCCATGTGGACCCAGGCAGTCCTCGCATCCTGTTCTGTCTGTCCCAATACATGCATTCAAGACACCCATTATCAACACCGGTTCATGTCCCAATTTACCTAACAGATCCTGCAACTGCTGTCTGAATGCACAACCCTGCTTTGGGGCATAGGCTGAGATTATGAATACTGCCCCGCCTTTATACTGGGTTCTGACTGCCATGAGTGTGTCATTAATTCTGTTCCGACTGCCATGAGTGTGTCATTAATTCTGATGACATCCCTCACTACCTTCCAAAGCCTCTCTCACACCACAATTCCCACACCATTTTTAGCCTATTCTCCTGCTGAGCTGTGGACTCTTGATCCCAATCCAAGTGGCTTTGCTACACTGCCCTTCTATCTCGTCTCCTGGATACATAGAATGTACAGCCATCTCCTTACCATATCATCCACTTCCAAGCTCCATCCTGTCAGTGAATCTACTTTTGTCAGGTTGATTGTTGAGCAAAAACTGGAAATTAAAACTAGAGCTATCCCAGATAACCCAGGCTGGGCAACTGGAAACTGGCCGGTGAATAACTTATTTACCCAGGGCTGTTGGGCTTTATGGTGGGCACACACACACACTGGCCAATAGGAGCGCATACACCCCTCACCCTCTTAATGTGAGTCACAGTAAGTGAGGACCCTCAACTCATTTATCATCATTGACAATCACCTAGAGCCATTGTTATACCATGTAGTGGCTAGTCCTGCCATGGTACACATTCTGTGTTCAGTTTTCTTCTACCTTGACGATACTGGACACCACAGTAAATGCCCAAAGTGGTTGGTTTATAAAACTCTTCCCCTATAGGACACCATGCAGTCTCTGTGCTTCTGCCTAGTGCTCCATTCATTGGTGAGTGAGGAGAAAAAACACATAGCAGGTTTTTCGGAGGTGGGAGAAACCACACAGACACAGGGAGTACATGCAAACTTCAAACAGGCATCAGTTGAGATCAGGACTGAAACGTGTACCTTGTGAATGGAAAACAAAGACCTTAAACATTATACCAAGTGGTCTCTTCAGAGGCCGAGTAATGTGAAGTGCTATTATTACATTCTGGTGCATTCTAGCAATTATTTTCTCTGCCCACGTTACTGTTATAAACATTTTACAGTAAATTATAACCAAGCATGTTCTCTTCCATTCTTGTAACACAAAAAATATACACCACCTCACTGTACAGGACAGTACTGCCTGTACTATAAGGCGTATGTAGCTTCCAATGCTTATGACAGATACATGAAGCTATGTCTCATGCACTATACTTTTTTTAACCAAAACCTACAGCATTGCACTGGATGTTCCTCCAACCACCACTTCTTTGGTTATCCCCAATCTGCTTCCTGCTGGCCCTTCCTCCCTTTCATCCATTCCTGCTGCCTCCATATTATCTGTAATAAAGCTTATTGCCTTGCCTGCGACCAAAATTTTGTTTAAAGGGGTTCAAAGCTTAATACGTTTTTCTATTCTTTAAGAATTGCATTCCATACTTTTATTTGCAAAAAGTCTCGTGGATAAAGCCTCTGACTATCCATAAATCCCTGCTCACAGATTGAATTCCTCATCAATGTACTACATTTCTGTAATCCTTTGTTTTAAACTGATCATCTCAGCAGCATCCCTAAAAAAGCTGCTGAGCTATATACACCTTCCTGCACAGTTCACCCAACATGACTACCCTCTAGTATACAGCTACATCATTATACAATATTTGAGGGGAACCGTTCACAATGTTTACAGCAGTCTAATTTGGTATGACCACAGTAAGTCCCAGCACAGACTCTAAAGCAACATAGTATGTTGCCAATGAAACAGAAAGAAGGGCACCTTAGCTCACAGCATGTAAAAATCAGAAGAATACTCCCTAAAAGCGTAGAAAAATCCATGATAAAATATGTGTATAAAAAACAACATGGCTAAGAGAGAGTTAGCAATATGCTTTATGCTATTAAATGGCTGCCATAAACAATCAGGGAAAAATGTGGTTCGAAAAATAATCTCTGAACCAGCCACATTCCTTCCCGTTCTGTAAATAGACCCAGCCTAAGACTGTCTTACTATCTTGCTCCATAAACATTTCAAAACAATGAATGACAAAAAAAAAAAAAAAAAACAGTGCAACTCCTTGCATAATCTGTCAGTTGTGTCACATGCAGGCACTCAAAACAGTACAAGCCACATAATTATAAATACAGCCTACTCAAGTCCAACAGCAGTCTTGTTTCTCTGTGTCCTTACAAAATCAATTTTAAAATAAAAAAAAACTTTACCTACTTAAAATACTGTATGCCAAAACCCAAAATATTCCAATCCAGTGCAGTGAATTTCAAATGAGATATACAACACCTTCACTATGCTCCATCCTTCTTGACTCCTTATAATAAACACTTTGCTAATAACGAACAAAAGGTTTCAGTAAATCAGCTCAGATTGCAAAATATGGTCTCCTGCTGAACTACGTCGATCAATGAAACACTACAGTGCACTCTGCAATGTTTGTAAAACGGGGGGGGGGGGGAGGCATGTGCTGCCACAAAGTGCAATACTTTCCTGGAAGGTTAAAAATATAACTGTACTAAATCTAAAATGATCAATGAGAAATTCAATTCCATAAGCCACACAAGCAACAAGTTGTATACATACAGAAGACTGTGTGTTTAGAATAAACGTGAAAAAAAAAATGAACAATCTGTAACAAACTAAAAGCTCTGTCTTACTGTTGTAAGAGACAGACTTTCAAATTCTGTTTCAGGTTAAGTAAAGAAGTAAGAACACTGCCTTGGATCATTGCCCAGAAGTGCCATGATACAGTAACAAAGAATCCATGGAAACCAACAGAAGAGCAATACTTGCCCATAAAGGAAGCACTAATTAGAAGTACAAAACAATAGATCAACTAATACTTACAGACTGGTGTTACAGGCCGTGTTACTGTGATCTGCATACAAAAGGTTTAATAAACCAAATCAACACAAGAAAAGCTTTTTTTTTTTTTTTTTTTACATGGCATGAGTTCCAATTATAGCCTTTACACTACTTCATCAAAATAACTGGCTCTGCCTGCTGCAATAAAATGGCTTACATTTATAAAACACCAAAAACTTCTGCAAAAGTTTAATATAATTAAATTAAAATGGTGTTAAATTTAAAAAAAATGCATTTTTCAGTTTTGTATTTACTGGGTTAAGCCCACTAGGCTAGTGTAATTTTTCATGGGAATCAAGGTGGTATTCATACAGACTAGGTGAAATTTGGTGGCACAGGAAACTTCCCCTAATCTTTTTCGATAAGCGTCACGGGATTTTTTTACTTTACCTTGCTAAGGATAATACAGTAGGCAAGTAACACATTTCAATTCTAGGCCTGCTGGCACTCAAACTATGTGCACATAGAAACAAAAAATTCTATCCCATGCACCAGAGGCAAAGGTGATCATACCACAAGTTACTACAAAGGAAGATGACAGAGTCAGCAGTTGAGAGAAGCACAGTAGCCAAAATACTGCCATTTTTATCATAGGTAGAAGGCGGCAAAAAGATACGAAAGCAGTACCATTAGTTCACATGAGGTGTACTCACACACAAGAACATGAACACACAATCATGGGTGGACGCATTAAGAATGTGTGTAAGGAAATACGTAGCCATTACATTGGTGTAACTGTACGTGTAGTTAGGCAGAAGAGGAGCAGTACCAAACAAGACCTACAATAAGGACCCATTTCCAAGGAACCACCCTAATGACCAAATTAACCAGAGAACCAAGAAAAAAATACCATAACGATGATTGCCAAAAGGAGAGGCTACTATCTAGCCAATGTGATTGCCAAAGTGGTTTGAAAAACCTTGTATATAGCTCACCTAATCACAAAAGGGTTTACATCTAGATCAAGAGAGGAAATTATGCCCCTCTACTCATCGTTCATCAGGCCCATAATTGAGTACAATGCCCCATTTGGGATGTACCTTACCAGACACCTGCAGCAACTGGAGAGACCTCAAAAATACCTCACCAAGAGGATAGTGGGCCTCAAACAGGTGCCCTATGCAACTTGACTAAAGAAGCTCCAACTCTTCTCAAGTTGCTTACAGCCTACTCAGAGGTGACCTCTGCTTGACATTCAAGGCCATGTCAAACCCGGAACTGTTGGACATGCTCCACCTCAAGAAAACCAATTCCATTAGAACGGCACGCTCCAGGGATTTAAACCTTAGCACAATAAACAGGACATGCTGGAGGGATAGATTCATATCCCAAAGGCTTCCCTCGCTCTGAAATAGAATCCCAGTCCACGTCAGACAGAGCCCCTCGCTGACCCTCTTCAAGAGAGATCTTGATGAGTGGATGGGTAATCGTTACTCCTGGGATCACTTCTATGGCCCTGCTGGACAGAGGCTCAGGAATCTAGTGAAAAAGGGAGGTGAAAGCCAACATTCTGGCTAAGCTTATAAATGCCCTAGGGCAGATAGCCTAGTACTTGCCTATGAACCTATATATCTTCTCCTCCTCATCGACTGACAGGAGCTGGGGGAGGGTTTGTTTGGGAAATACCAGTGGTAAGAAAACAGAAAACTGAGAAACACAACCCAAGAGACAAAATACAAAAATAAATTTCTACCGGAAAATACAAAACGAGAGACTTGAAGAGGGAACTCCGTAACCTTGCAGGAGTTTTCCTGAAAACAAGGAACGGTGTCAAACTTCTCAATTCTGGAAACCATGTCACCTAATAAACATATTCATTCAGTTTTTGAAGGTTCTACAGAAATAGCAAACACTACACTTACTAGGGAGGGAGGAGGACTTTGCATCAATATAATTTTGCAAACATACAGAGTATCAAATACAAAGTACCCAAAATGTCAAAGAAACTTAATGCATCTATAAAAGTTAAAAAAAAAAAAAAAAAAGCTTTGTAACATAATGCCAAAGAAATTACATTCAACTGCAATGTCCACATAGAAAACCTAAACTAATGAATACGATGCAAGTCATCTTCTTCAGCTACCTTTCAAACGTTATCAGAGGTCTAAAACTGAGGGGAAGTGTCTTGCACTCTGGCAAGTTGGTTGAGTGATATCAAAGCTCTGCAAAAGCCAAAGATAGAAAGGTAAAAAAGTGACCCTGACTCCAATTCCAAAGTAAACAAAAGAGAGAAGCAGAAAGGAAACATACAATCACCTAGAGATCAGTATTGAAGGAAACGTGGACAGAATACTTCATTTTCTGACTGCACTGGTGGAAACTGGACCCACAATGTTACTAAGTTTCTTACAGAACCTCGCTCTAGGCAAATATGGATATGATCTTATAATAGCCCATGCGAGTGGAAATGACTTGAAGTACTCAAAAACTGAGGGGCATGCAGAGATGCATGCTGGAACTCACTCAATGTATCAAATGCAGGTTAAGACTGATCCCAAGGGGAATTCTACCTTCACCTAAAAGGAAGCCCAATTACAAAGAAAAGATAACTGGTTTCAGCAACTAGCTAATTAGCTGGTGTCATTCTGGACTGGGAGTCCAAACACAAGTCAGACCATCAACTCTCATTCCATGGCTTTTGCTTACTGGTCAAGGCCCTTGCTACCACCATACTGCCTTTTAAAGCAGTGTATGCCAACTGGATATCCCAACACCGTAACCAAAATTACAGCAAAATTCCCATTTCAACTATATCAAAGCTGCTCTTCTCAATGTCAAAAGTCTTAAATTACCAGATACTGAGACTTTCCTACAACTTCAGCACATCCATGTCTGCATTACCAACAAGGGTCTGTTACACTGTAGACAGTACTCCTTGATCTGGACTTAATGTTCAACATGTATTCAGATGTGAAGGAAACTGCATGAGCAATTCTATACTTGTCAGCAACCATATCATCTCTGGACAGATTCCCAGAGACTGGCAAACTAAACTCACTGAACACATACTTACCCTAAACAAAATGATCAATTTACTGCCTGCTATGGAATGCCCTCTATGTCGCCAGTCACAAGAAATTCCTGAATGTACTTTCTGAAACTCATAATGAATTTTTTTTCAACTATCCATTGATAAAGAGTGCACAAATACCTCAAAAGCTGGACATGCCCAAAGATTCCTGGACTTAAATGACAATTCCCTAGAACAACTAGTTAACCATACCACTAGAGAGCAAAACATTTTAGAGTTTGCCATTAAAATGCAGCTCCCTCATCTCACTTCTACTGCACCTCTACGCCGGGTTAAATCAAAACAAACTAGTGTCCTTCTTTACATTTTTGAATATCCCCCTCCCAAACAAATTTGTATTTAAGGATTTCAAAAGAACAAACACTCAAAATCTAGATGAGCTCTCAGAGTTTACTTATAACATTACCAGTGCAGTTTCTGTTGCTACACATACAATAGAATTATACTCCCACCTGGGGAAAAAAAAAAAAAAAAAGTGTTTAGATCTGGCAATTCCTACTATACCCAACTACATTAAGAAATTCAACAGCAAACCTCTCTTGGAGTCCACCAGTATCAGTAACTGTTGGTGCTTTTCTCCCTGGGCCTCCCTGAAAACTGGTTATGTGATCCAGTCAGATTATCCCGGTAAACAAAAGTAAAATAAAATAAATTTCAAACTATCCACATTGAAAACTCTATCAAAAGGATCAGCAAAGAACTGTAGATAGGTGTAGTACAAACACACCACTTTCATGGAGCCAAACAACTTACCTTGAACCCTGGTACCAAACCTGTCCTCATACAGCCTCATCCTGAACTTGTATAAATTAAGATTAGCCATGGCATACATGCCAGATAAGTGGAAAAGTGCTGTTTGGAGGTCCTTTTGTAAAACAACCCCACCACAGACACCAGAACTATAGATTCATCAGTCTCACTGGTTTAATCTGCAAGGCTATGGAATGCTCATATCTGACTTCAAAAAACAGTGACATGAAAGCTCTCATATACCTAGACATTCAGCAGTTTGGTTTTGCCAAGGAGTGATCAAGTCTATTCAACTTAGAGAATTTCATTAAGAAGGTCATACAGGCTGCGGACAGTGGTCATTTTGTCCACACAGCCTATCAGGATCAAGCCAAGGCATTTGAAACCATCACAATACTAGTATTGTAAATAAGATGACACACCTAAATGTGGACCCATACATGGAATTATGGCCAGCAAAACTGGCTAGAAATGGCTAAAAGATCAAACCCACAAAGTTAAAGCAACATCCTCAGAAAACAAGAGAAAGTAACTAGTGATGTATCTCAGGGATCAGTGTTCAGACTACATTTGGTTTACACTTCAACTTCCAAACCGTAAGGCCAGACCTGTGGCTAACAGTCTGACAATGACAAACTTGAGCATTAAATGTCTGATCACCATTTGAAATGGTGTCACTAAAGCAGGAACTGGTCCTCAAACCAACAGCATACTAAAAAAATGGTTTCAAATAAATGTATAGTATTATTGCATTTGGTAAAAAAAAAAAATTAACACAGATTTTTGTCTTCAACTTAACTAGCAACCCCTCCAAACCAACAGAAGTAGTCAGGCATTCTGACACATTGGTCAAAAACTCCTATTTTGACCACATAGTATCAGTAAGCAAATTCTGTTTAGCACAACTGATATCTAAAATGTATCATGCAGGTCAAAAAAAAATCCTTGCAAGACACACAGCTCTACTAAGGACCTGAATCTTCATCAATACATTAACAAAATATGCTGGAGGGACTGACTTATTCCCTAAAATGTATTCCATCTCTGGAATAAATTGCTCTTATGGGTCAGAGTGCCATTCTCACAACCATCAAGATTAACACGGACAACTGAATGCACAGCCACAAATTTGTCTCTAATCTGATCTGCTTCATCCATCTAGAACTGGAAGGGACACATATTTATAAACCTAACTAGTCTATTAATCTGTGAAGGTCTTAAGAAGCCTAGCCTTCCTTTCCCATGATAATTACTATTCCTTATATTTTGCAATAAGGATACCCAATCATAGGTCAAGTAGGTATCTGTTGGGATAACACATTTCTCCTATCCATAAGAACCAGTAGAGATAAAACTGTGGAGGGTTGATGAAATTGAGGTTAACCATCCATTGCTCCATATTGCATTTGAGTAGAATACAGCACGTTCTATTAATTTTGCAAAAAAAAGGTTCCCACGAGCAGGCAATTATAACAGCACTGGGCTTGTGAAGTGAATGTGCAATATGTCTGATAAGAGTAGGTTCTGCCGTGGCTCAATATGCAACACAGATGTCACATCTCAATATGTACAATAATGATAAGAGAGCCAAGACTGAGACAGTCAGCATAGGATTTATGATTTAGGCTTTTAATTTTTTTTTTTTTTTTTTTAAGCGAGAAAGTGTCGTGGTCATTTCATTTGTGACAAATGTTTAGACACGTACATACCCAAAGGCCATTACATTCAATGACTGGCTTAATGAGTGTCAAATACAGTGAACAATTATGTCCCTGTATCTAAACGCCATGCCTTTAGATACAAACTGTGTGATGAAAAAAAGATTTCCTATTGTACATAAGGTGAAAGGACAGTATTGACAATGTGACAGTTACAAGTGAAATCGTGCTTGCCCAAGGATACAATTATACATTTCTTGACATCAAGTTTTAGTCTATGGTTTTGGCACCAACTACTTGTTTGGGATAGGCTGCCTTGCAGGACCCGGATGTCCTCTGTGGAGTTTACACCAAGTTTGCAGTCATCTACCACCTTGGTCAATCACAAACTGTTAATATTAGCTTCAACTTCCAAGGAAATGCCAGAGTAGTTGTCCAAAGACTGAACCTTGAGGCATTCTGCTAGTGATAGTCTTTTTGGAGGATGGTTAACAGTGGACATTGGCAAGGCACAAATGGTATCATAACTTAATTACCTTGCAATTTCTATAATCTATTCTTTAAATCAAACAGCTGCTGGGCAGCAAAGCAAGCTAGAAAGACTAAGCAGAAAGTGCAGTAAGAATTAAATGCAGTCAACAAACTCACTGACTATTTTGAAAAGATCATACATGTGGAGAAAAGTCCAATTCCTGAAAAGCAAGCTGGATGACCAAGAAAATGGGACTGTAACAGGGAATCAACATCTTTCAAGTAATAAAACAATTCCAAAAAACAGCCTCAAAGATTACAACTGAACACACTTGCTAATTTATGTACATTTTCCAAAATTTTAACATGAATAGAATGCACTGGATGGCAGAAGACTGCAACCTAGAAGCCCCCTAGACACAAATTGTGGAAACTACACAGTTTTAAATAATTGGTCTTAAGAATCCCCAGTGGCACAAGACTAGATGCAAAACAAAAATTATGACAGACTACATAGATGGCAAAGACACTAAAGAGGATGTTCTAGACATCCCTGCAAAAAAATCCAGACACATTAAGAGTTTTTAGATGGACATGGCTGTGTTGAATATGCATTTTAACAAGAGGGAGGAGCACAGGGTGACATACAAGAGTGGAGGAAGATGCTCACAGGTGGATTATATCTTATGTAGAAGGGCCAGTCTGAAGGAGATTGGAGACTGTAAAGTGGTGGCAGGGGAAAGTGTAGTTAGGCAGCATAGGATGGTGGTTTGTAGGATGACATTGGTGATCAAGAAGAGGGGGATGAGTGTGAGGGCAGCACCAAGGATCAAATGGTGGAAATTGAAAAATGGTAATTGTGAGGTGATGTTCAGGGAAGAGTTAAGACAGGTACTGGGTGGCAGTGAAGAGTTACCGAATAGCTAGGTAACTACAGCAGAGCTAGTAAGAGAGATGGCTAGAAAGGGGCTTGGTGTGACATCTGGAAAGAGGAAGGAGGACAAGGAGACCTGGTGGTGGATTGAAGTAGTACAGGAAAGTATACAGAGAAAGAGTTTGGCGAAGAAGAAGTGGGATTGTCAGAGAGATGAAGAAAGTAGACAAGAGTATAAGGAGATGAGGTGCAAGGCAAAGAGAGAGGTGGCTAAGGTGTATGACGAGTTGTATAAAAGGTTGGACATTAAGGAGGGAGAAAAGGACCTGTACCGATTGGCTAGATAGAGGGACAAAGTTAGTAATGATGTGCAGCAGGTAAGGGTGATAAAGGATAATGAGGGAAACGTACTCACAAGCGAGGAGAGTGTGTTGAGCAGATGGAGAGAGTACTTTGAGGGACTGATGAATGAAGATAATTAGACGGAGAGAAGGTTGGATGATGTAGGGATAGTAAATCATGAAGTACAATGGATTAGCAAGGAGGAAGTAAGGATAGCTAAGAAGAGGATGAAGAATGGAATGGCTGTTGGTCTGGATGACATACCTGTGGAAGCATGGAGATGTTTAGGTGAAATGGCAGTGGAGTTTTTTTAACTAGATTGTTTAATGAAATCTTGGAAAGTGAGAGGATGCCTGAGGTGTGCAGAGCTGTAGTAACTACAGAGGGATTAAATTGATCAGTCACAGCATGAAGTTATGGGAAAGAGTAGTGGAAGCTAGGTTAAGAAGGGAGGTGATGATTAGTGATCAGCAGTATGGTTTCATGTCGGGAAAGAGCACTACAGATGTGATGTTTGCTTTGAGAGTGTTGATGGAGAAGTACAGAGAATGTCAGAAGGAGTTGCATTGTGTCTTTGTGGATTTAGAGAAAGCATATGACAGGGTGCCTAGAGAGGAGTTGTGGTATTGTATGAGGAAGTCAGGAGTGCCAGAGAAGTATGCAAGAGTGGCACAGGATATGTACGAGGGTAGTGTGACAGCGGTGAGGTCTGCGGTGGGAGTGACGGATACGTTTGAAGTGTTGGTGGGGTTACATCAAGGTTCATCGCTGATCCCTTTCTTATTTGTAATGGACAGGTTGACAGACAAGATCAGACAGGAGTCCCCGTGGACTATGATGTTTGCAGATGACATTGTGATCTGTAGTGAGAGTAGGGAACAGGTGGAGGAGACCCTGGAAAAGTGGAGATATGCTCTAGAGAGAAGAGGAATGAAGGTCAGCAGGACTAAGACAGAATATGTGTGTGTGAATGAGAGGGAGGATAGAGGAATGGTGAGGATGCAGGGAGAAGAAGGTGGATGAGTTTAAATACTTAGGATCAACAGTTCAGAGTAATGGTGAGTGTGGAAGAGAGGTGAAGAAGCGAGTACAGGCAGGATGGAGTGGGTGGAGAAGAGTGTCAGGAGTGATTTGTGACAGAGTACCAGTAAGAGTGAAAGGGAAGGTCTACAAGAGGGTAGTGAGACCAGCTATGTTATATGGGCTGGAGACAGTGGCAGTGACAAAAAGGCAGGAGTCAGAGCTTGACATGGCAGAGTTAAAGATGTTAAGATTTGCACTGGGTGTGACCAGGATGGACAGGATTAGAAATAAGTATATTAGAGGGTCAGCCCAGGTTGGAAGGTTTGGAGACAAAGCCAGAGAGGCAAGATTACGTTGGTTTGGACATGTGCTGAGAAGGAATGCAGAGTGTATTGGGGAAAAGATGCTAAGGATGAAGTTGCCAGGTAACAGGAAAGGAGGAAGACCTAAGATAAGGTTCATGGATGTGGCGAGAGACGACATGCAGGTGGTTAGTGTGACACAGCAAGATGCAGAGGAGAGGAAGAAATGGAAACAGTTGATCTGCTGTGGCAACCCCTGACGGCAGCAGCCGAAAGAAGAAGATTAAGAGTTTTAAGAGCCAAACCACAGAACATAACTGCAGGAATACTAAGAAGCATTATAATTCATAAAAAAATAAAGCAGGATGTGGAAAAACTGCAGCACAAATGGAAACAGTTGAATGGACTATCCACAGGGTGAAACACACCAAACTAAGAAAAGCTACACTAGAAAACAGGGCAGGAAAGCCCTTTTACCATGATCAAACACACTAAATGACAAGAGATTAATTTAGCAACAAGAATTGGGCTTTTAAACACAGAGTTTTAGATCAATAAAGGTGCAATTACTCTCACTAAAGTTCACTAATCAGAAGGGAAATAGGATGACCTGTAACTACTTGTGAGGCCTACCCTTGAATTTAACAATTGCACAACCAGCATCACAAATAAAACACTGTAATGAAGGCAAGCTCAGTAGAAATTGTATTAACATTTCTAAACACAAACTCAATGCACTGGGAAAGAGCAAGAAAAAGAAAATACATAAAAATTACATTACTGATATCATGCAGTAATGAAAGAAAACAGGACACAGCGCTATGAGAAGGTGGTAAACAACCACAAAAGATAAAGGAGGGGGTTGAACAAAAATGGCAATATTTCGAAACAGATATAAATGGACAGCAATGAAATGTAACAAAACTTTGGAAACTATTTAGAGGAAATTCTAGAAAATCTTTTTTCTTCTATTGAAAACAAAAAGGAGAAATCTCCAAAGTAAGAGAAGATTAACAGGGACCGGAGAGAATGGGGGAGGTGGACTTACAAAGAAGACAGCCCAAAGGAATTACAGGAGATGAAGATACATAGTGCTAGAAGCCAAACAAGAAGAGACTGAGAATGCAAAGACTGTAAAAAAAAAAAAAAAAAGTTAAATTAACTTAACAGAAGGAAGGAATCTGGACAGACTAAAGCAACAACAGCTGCAAAAGAGAACACTGGAATGTCTCAAATAACTACAGGAGACCAATACTCTCAGAAAAAGGTGGAAATGGGAATTAGACAAAAAAGGACATAGGATGATATGGTGAAGACGTAGAGAGAAAAAGCAACAAATGGAAGAAGTTTTGAGTCAAGTAGTCCATTAATACCACATGGACATCAAGGAGGAGGGTTCAACTAAAAAGCAGTGTGATCAAGCTGGAAACAAGCAGATAGAAAAGTAAGGAACATGACAAAAATAAGGAGACAAGTGACAACTTATTAATAAAAACAAATCTAAGCATTATAAATTAACCCAAGTGACAAGGGCTGAGAAAAGTAGGAATGGAGAATATAAAAGATAAAAAAAAAGGTAATTCAAGGCAAGGGGAACACATTACGAAAAAAAAAGAGACACAATTTAACAATAAAGCACAGTTCATGCAAGACAATGTCAACAGAACAGAGAGGACAGAACATGAAATTTGACAGCATAAATGGGGAAGAGTTTGGAAAAATATATTTATCTATCGTCCTTTGTTTACCAGAAAGGACAACTGGGCACAAGTCCCATTTTCAGCTGAGGACAAGGAAGAAAAGTTCTATCCAAAATAAATTTTCACAATGAAAAAAAGTGAAAAAAATGTAATATAAAATCAAAATAAAACAGGACATCCAGCTAAATAGACTACACAGTAAAAAGAATAACTGTAAAAATAAACCAACACAGTCCGACCGTCACACAATTGGTTTATTACATGCACTGCAGAACTTTCTAGTTCAAGACTCTTTTTCAATGCAAAAAGTACCAACAGGAACTTGGATACTATTGCTTTATTTAAACATATTTATGTCATGGTGATGGTCATTCTTTAGAGCGTTACAAAAAGTAAGCCTGAATCATAGAGGGGGTGATATTGTGGGTTCCTATTAGATTGTTGAAACTCTGTTTACGAAATTGACACGTATTGTGCGAAATATTTAATAGACTGTGCAAAACCGCAAAATTCTAAACGTCAAAGTGTTTTGGTTGACCCGTCTGCAGTATAGCTCCGTAAGATAAGTGTGCGACAGTTACAGACCTTAGGGTTAGGGTGCAGGTTAAGGTAAGTGTATAGATAGGTAATGTGTAAGATTTAGTGTAGTGTTAGAAGTAGGGTTTTGTTAAATGTATTTATTTTGTTTGGGTATATCTCCCTAGGGGAAGTGTGCGGTAGTTACGGACCTTAGCGTTAGGAAGGGGTTAAAGGTAGTGCATAGATAGTTGTGTATGTGAGGTTTAGTGTAGGGTTAGAAGTTGAGTTTTGGTGCTTTACTTTAGGGTTAGGAGTAGGCTTCGGTTAGTGTATGTATGTGGTTTATTCATTTTGTTTGGGTAGGAAGTACGTAGCGGGTGGTAGGGTTGGCAGACTATGAACGTTCAATATTTTAAACTTTGCGGTTTAGTGCATTCGGTATTTTCGCAGTTCGAGTAATACGCGTCACTGTTTTGGTATTCAATGTAATGGATTTTCATTGTTTTAATATAGACCTGATACTGTTACTATCACTGAAGCAGTGGAATATAAATGGATAAGCTATTTTAGGGCAGATGCCCCCTGGTTTGAATAAAATTAATATTAAGATGATACTGAAGTTAAAATAATGTGTTATTTAATTATAATTGTGTGTGTGGAATTAAGATTTTTGACTATTTCGACACTTTGATTACATTTAAGTCATTCTTGGTTTACTTTTGACAATTAAAGGGTTAATCTTTTAGGCATAATTGTTCTTATCTGATTGGCTGGTTTAGGATTTTTAAATACTATATAAAATAACAGTGTTAATTATTGGTACTTTATGCATTGAAAGTCTTGAACTCTCGAAAGCTCTGCAGTGTATGTAATAAACCAAGTGTGTGACAGTCGGAGTGTTTTGGTTTATCTTTACGAAAAATACATACATAATTTAAAGCACGGCTTTGCAGGTGATATTGAGACAAATCATAAATGCATTTATCACATCTTTAAAAATATTATCGTACACAAGTCAAAGATGTTAAACGCACGACATCTGGAGATAAGAAGAATGACAATGCACATAAATTCAGTATGTATATTGAAATAAGTGAGGCTGGATGTCACTAGAGCAAGAACAGAACATAGAGAAGGTGGAAGGGTATAAGCAGAAATAAATCAAGAAAAACAGACAGATAGTGGACAGTTTGAGATAACAGCAGACAGGTAAGGAGTAGTAATAGCAGAAGAGGATTAAGATTAAGCACAAAAGGTACTGGATGATGAGTGAGCATGGAGGAGGACCCATCTAACCCAACGGCAAAAGGACACAGAAGAAAGGGGGAAGCAGACAAAGGATTACATGCATGATATTAGCATATAAAAACAATTCTAACACAACAGAAAGGGAAAAGATAGAATGGAAGCACATTACTGGACAGCTGATGTCAAAGGATGCAACTGGACTAAACACCATAGGATTTGACACGGTAGAGACAGATGAAGTAAGGGAAGGACGCATAGTCAAACATTTAGAAAAGTACTAGAACTGCAAAGAAATTGATAAAAAAGTGAAGACTGAGGAGTAAGAGTCAGGAAAAATCAAAATTAATGGATAAATTGATATGCAAATGACCAAAACAGAATTTTTACAGGATTCTTTAATACTAAAGGAAGGAAGATAGATGTCACAACAGGGCACATTATCTGTAACACTAAATGAAAAAGTATGCAGGAAATGTACAGTGTGTGTGGAACAGATTAATTGAAGAACAACTAAAAGAAGACAACCAAAACAGAAGGATAGGGCATGTGGAGAGAAAACATGGCTAATGTCTGTGTCAGTGGCACAAAGGGACAAAGCCCCGACTACTGCCCAGGCAACTAGCATCTGACTACCGATTCAAGTGATTGATGTCACAGGCAGGAAGGATGGGTGTGTCCACCCTTGGTGCAGGGAGGGGGTGTGGTGGTTCCCTCCTGTCTTGTGCCACTGGCCCAAATGCAAAGCCTCAGAAGGACAGAGGAAGCTTGCCATAATGTGAGAAGCAGCTGCAGGGAAGTGCAAGTGGCAACCAAAGCTGTTGACAGTAGCACATGTGGGGAAACACATGCACAGACACAGGGGGCCTAGGAAGACCTTCCAGTGAATCAACTGCTCACATCACCAACAAGGGTTGTAAGACCATAAAAAGAAAATGCTCTCATTCCCAGGATACTAGCAACAGCACAAAGAACTATTATGGCTGCCTGGACAATAGCCACTCAGAAAAACTGATGTCTGGCAAAGAGATTTAATGGCCAGCAGGGTAGAGGGACTAATACAACAAATACCAATAGCCATTCTCAAAGAAAGAATGCATAAAGTCAGCAGATCTGACTGTTCTTATTCAAAGGAAAAAGCAACACAAGGAGTTAGTGGGGGAGGTAGAAGGTGGTGCAAGAAAAACCTCAAACTAAGCATCTGTCAAAATGTCAATGACAGGACAGTGCGCAAAGAAAGGCATCAAGAGTATGGGAACAGACCAAGTGCAGAACAAAGGTGCAGAAAATTAAACTAGGGGAAGGAATAGCCCAAATACAGAAGTAAGGAAAAGAACAGGAATCCATAAGGGAAATGGGCATGCAAGCAGCATGGCAAAAAAAAAATCAGGAAAATAGGCTAAAATAATTTGAAGTAGACTTCTGAAGGATACAAAGAATGGATAGTTGTAGATGGAAAAACTGCAAGGTAAAAAGAAGAGAATGAAAGATGGTGAACAGACAGAAATGTGAGAAATAAAAATATAGAAAAATGTCAAAAAATGAGAAATTCTAGTGGAGGTAGGGAAAAAAACAGAAGGGTTTGTGCTAACTGGAAACTAAGACAAAAAGGAGTACAGGATAATTAGGAAACTAGAGAAAAAGAATGAAAGAACAATGGAAGAGAGAGAAGAAATCAAAGAAGACATTGCGTGCCATGACTAGGATCTATATAGCCCCATTGCAAAGAGGGAATGGAAATATGGGCAGAAGTGAGTAAAACTAAAAGCAGAAGAAAGAAACAACTGGTGAACAGGTAGTCAATGTCTTACGGAAGATCCAAGAGAGAAAGAAGGAAATAGGTTTTGATGGTTACTTGGCAGGCTATAAGGAAAATATAAAGTTATAAAGCACAATCTAAAATATTTTGATTCTGTGGAGTAGAGCACTGCATAGCTTAGAGTTGGCAGAAAAGTTTATGCGGTAAGAAAGGCAATATTTCAAGATTCCACAGCAATACCATTAATAAATATGGAACAAGCAATGAGGGTGCATATACCTAGAGGCACAACTCAAAAAGATAATCCTTCTCACCACGTCTACTAGAGGCAAGGACATTAAGAGAATACTAGGAAATATAAGAAGGAATGGAAAAAAAAAAAAAATCACAGCTTTATACATTGGCAGAAGAATACATATTTGTTAAGGCAAATTAAGAAATCCAAGGAATATGGATTAAGTACATAATTCTGGATTAGCAAGGGGGAAGTGTGAAGTGATCTAGGTACAGCTAACAGAAAACCTTTAACAATAAAATATACTTCTACTTACTGCCTCATGAAGCTGCAAGTGTTGTTGGATGCTTGCCACTTTGCAAGATATTTTTAATTTTGATGGACACTTGTAAAGAACATTTTATATTTGATTTCCATTAACACAAGTAACTACGGCAGATAAAGAACATACTTATTATTTGACTGACATTTCCACAGAAAAGCTTCATAACAGATTCTTGCTTGAATTAGTGCAGCGTTTTTTGTGTGTGCATGCATCAAAACCAAGGCTTGGTACTGTATCTGGATACAAAAAAAATACAGGTCCCCAATTAAGAGAGAGTTATATTTGCCATATCCAGGTTTCAAACGACCAAATATACAGCAAGTTGCAAATAAAAAACAATCAAAAGAGAAAAGAAAATATGGGGAAAAAATTCAGGGGACATGATGAAAAGCCAGCCTAGAAAGATGGCAGAAACAAGATAATGCAACTCAAGGAAGAAGTATATAATGCCAAGTCAGAAATGACATAGGGGGGGGGGTTCAACCAGCCACCTATCTTTACTGGTACAAGTAGAAAGGACCTCCTGGAAGAAAGAGGACTGGAAAAGAACAACATAAAGGACAGTAAAGTTATTAATGTAGAGAAAAATCAAAGGAAATATGAATAAGGAAATAAGTGGGGGAATAATTAGAACAGTGGCTTAGTTCAGTGTCCCATGGGATACGAGAAGGAACTTGGTGAAATGATGCAGGCCTACACAAGGTTAGACCTTCATAAGCTGGGCAAAGAGAGAGAAGTGTGAAATAAACAGCAGACAAGCTGTAGAGGGGCTAAAACAGGAGCAAGAACAGAGATAGTAAAATGGTGCAAAGAACACAATCTAAGCAAAGGACAGAAAACATTCCATCAACTGAAACTAAGTGGGTTGATAAAGAGACCGTTTTCAGTATATGAAGGAGGCAAGAAAAGTAACTCTGACACTCCCACATTACTTATCTCATTGCAGTTCTTTCCAATGGCACATGAATGCAAAGGCTAGGAAAAGCCATCATGCTAGAAAGCTTGAACAGGTTTAGTGGGAGAAATAGGAAAACTGGTATATTACTAAATAAGAAAGCTGAAAGGAAAGTTCTGTGACTTTGAGAGGAAAAAGCCTCAGAAGTCTGATCTCTTTCCACCTCTCAAACTGTTCTACAAACTTTACAGCAGAAGAGTAAGAATAACCAAAAAGATGGTTCAATTGGTTTTCAGTCCCAGAATTAGTTGATGGTAACTGGAAAAAAAGGCAACAGTATGCATGGTTAGGACATGCATTGAACAAGGCAACAACAGGCTAGTTAAAATTACACTACCATTAAAACACTGACATGTAACTTAAGAAAGTTAATAAAGCTAACTAAGGCAAAGATGTTATGGAGGAAAAAGCCTGTCCCCGATATGAAAAAGTGTAGCAGCTGAAGCAAACCAAGAAAAATCAAGATAACCCGACTTCCTGGCAGACCTCATTAAGGCTTTCAGCTCTATACCACAAATGAAGGCAAACTATCAAAGAAACATGGATACACATAGGTGGGAATCAAAGCCCTGTAGATAAGAAGACAAGTTTACAACAGTATGACGACAGTAATGGTGTGAAGTTATGCTAGCAAAAAGAGAAAAATAAATGAAATAAATCAAAATTTGGTACCATGGAAATACCATTTAGCACTTCTGAACCAGATATATTACAACATTTTATTAATAGATTTAACTCTGCAGATTAAACCATTACAGCAGTGGTGACGGACTGACAGTGTTGGAAGGATCAATAGGAAGACTTCAAATAGGCTTGGGGAAAAAAACAGCAGATGGCTAAATGATGTACACTAGAAGATAAACATTCATTAAAAAGAACAGATGATATACAGTGCAGTGGGACAGGACCATGTAAGGCAGCAAAAGATACACACTAAGAACACCTCATTCAGTAAAAACGCCAAAGGTCAATGATATGGAACAGGAGAACACATGGCTAGATAGCTAAAAATAAGAATGCTAAGGTAGACTACTATTTACAGAGAAATACTGCAGCCACAAATACAGTGCCATGTGCAATTCTAAGACAAACAGAAGTACTAAAAAATGATGGCGTTAACTGAAGGGAATGCAAGCTTGATTAACAGGAAAGTTTAATGATCTCTAGTATGTATGCACCGTTAAAAAAATAATAATAATAAATCTTATAGCCATTCATGCATTGCCAGATCCCTCACCAATACCTCAACTTTTTTCTCCAAGAGGGCCATACTAGTCAATCCCAGAGGAAATGTGTGACTTCCCAATCAATCATATGGTTATGTTTAAAGGACATTAGGGAGTTGTACTGTTTAACATGCAAGGGAAGTTTATTCCAGAGGTCTAGGAAATGCCAGATTATAAACCTGCCCATCAACCCTGTTTTACTTGTACCTTGGTGAAGGCTTAGGTCCCTGGTTCTATATTGGACTGGCAGACATACATTAGGTCCAGGACAACCAGGTTTCCAATGGCACAGTAAGTGAGGCAGAGGTCTCCTCAAGTGTCTATAAAATACTGACTAAAGGGATTGAGTAGCCAAGACAAGCTGGACGTTCCACTACTTTGTCTGTGATGTTTCCTGTTAGATACATCTAAGTATTTGCTATGTTTATTGAGAAGCAATCCAAAAGCAACAGTGTACTCTACAGCTGGCCTGATCAAAGTAGAGTACAAAGAACTGACTACCTCTTCAGACTTTGATTATTTCTTTTTATTTAGCACAGCTAATTCCCAAAGACTCCCTGACAACCATTGCCAAAAGAGAGAATAGATCAACGCAAGTACTACATCCTGAACTACATTTTGTTTTGTACAGGTTTGTTGTCTAAACAATAACAATATAATGAGGGAAGGAGTTGTCTACCAAAAGTGATGATACTACACTTAGTAGTTAGTCTGAACCCATTTTAGTACACCAGAGTTAGAGTTCTGGACATTTGGGTAACAGGAAGTAACTTAACAACCCCCAATTTGCAGGCATATACAGCTTTTTTGTCAGAGTTCCTGGCTCTCTACTAGGAGATCTCAGATGTAAATGCTGAAAAAGAGGGGTACTAGTACCATTCCTTATACCTTCTGATCAGGTACCTGCAACTTGCACTGTGTGGATTCTGTGTGTCAGCCAGTCTGCTCTCCATCTAACCAAATGAGATGAATTTTAAAGCATTCAGCTTCTGTATGATGCCAGCACAGGCAATGGTATCAACAGCCTTGGCCAGATCAAGAGCCACAGTGTGTCCTGTATGACAGTCTACAGCCTCCATAACAATTTCAAAGAAGTTCACCAGATTCAATAGACAGGATCTATACTTCAAAAAGCCAAACTGTTGGTGGCCAACTCTAAAAGGATTTTTGACAACGTAGTTTATGAGGTTAGTTATAATAATATATACCACAGCTCTGCTGAAAAGCTGCAATGAACCTGGGCTGGTTGTTAGGCCACCCTTATGAAGGGGCACAACCACTACAATACACCACTCAGAAACAAAACCTGTAGGTAAACCTATGTTAAACACTTTGGAAAGCATATGTCTACAAAAGGCATGTTTAATACTATTAATTAAGCAATCAGGTACATTGTCAGGTCTCGTGAAGGAAGAAGTTTTGGTTTGCACCTTCAGTAAATGATCTTTTGAGATAATTAAGGGCAGAACTTACTGATTCATATATTTCAAGGCTATGAATACAAGTCACTACATTTGTTTGCAAGGATAGCATCTAGGTCTACTGGTTCAGAACAGGAGCAGTCATTATGAAGACATTCAGAGCAATGTCGAGTATTGTTTCTTACACTATTATCTAAAAAACACTGTCATTTGAAAAATGTATAACATACAAAAATGTATAACCTACATCTATCAGAAATTATCAAAGATAAGCATCCTTGATAACTTCTGATAGATGTAGGATATACATTTCTCATATGACATGCTATTTTTATATGCGAAACACATTGTAACTGTGGAATGCTATACCTGGGAGACTGAATCAAATGACAGAATAAAAACAATCATAGGACAAGTGGAAAAGGAAGACAACTACAAGGAGGGAAAGAATAGCTGCACAACATGTAACTGCAAAGCTCAGGTGGACAAGGCAGACACAGTAAGCTCAGGTGGACAAGGCAGACACAGTCTCCTTTCTCTGTTCCCCAGCTTATATCTGAAGAGTGTATACACTCTGTAAAACTATTGCATTTACATAGCTACAAAGTACTACTATAGTGCATACAAAATAAGGGTTGAATAAGAAAAACACTTTGGAATGCTTAAATAAGCTCATATTCTTGATTCAAAGTATTAAACTGTGCAATCAAGCCCATATCTGTAGTTTAACATCAATAAACACACTTTGAATAAGGAAAACAATTTGTGATCAACAGGAAGTATCTGGTGGCAAGTTTTCAGTTTTGAAAACTAAAAAAAAAAAAAAAAAAAAAAGAACACTTCCAGAGAATTTAATTGTTTTTGCTAGCGTATCAGATTCTGACAAAAGTCAAGAACTTTGTAGTCTGGCCAGTTTGCTGACAAACTCCCCCAACACAGAAAGAAATATGCAGCACACAGGTGGGTTAATTAACTCAACATTCAAGCACTTGGAAATATATGCCCACTTAACTAACAGACTGCACCTGCCCTGTTGCTTTTACCTTAAAACTTGCCACACTATCACTATGCATCATTTTCTTTGGTCCAAGAGCACACCATTAGCCTTTTTTCTACAAAACAAAAGTTCTTCAGTTATTTAACTGCCTTCTCACACATTCTCCAATTTATACTTGGAGGTAAGGGTTTGATGACAATCTGTGACTGCAGCTTCATACAAAAAGTTGCACACAAAGTTTCCTCTGAATGCTTCTCAGCTACCAAGCATGAGCATGAAAGTGAAAAGTTCACTCAGCTAAACTAGTATGTGCTGAACTCAACCAAACAGCCTGACAACAAAACATGCGCCTGTGCCCAAACACACGAGTATGTTACCTCAAGTATAAGACAGAAATGTGCAACATATTTGCAAATGCATTACAATTTTATTCCTCCTCAAAATGACCCATTTTAGCTACATTTAAAGTACCACTCCTCCAAACACCACACAATGGACCCAATGCCATTCAACTGGGATGAATTTAACTTATCTGTATCCAACATCAGACAGTGGTTCATAATAACTGGCAACTTGATCCTAAATAAAAAGTGCTGACTTTTTTCCCCCTATAGAGTGCACTACTCTTCCTCCTCAAGGTTTTTAAATTAAATGGCTCAGGTAACCAGGTGTCTACTACTGCATGAAGCACAGTCAAGTGCACAAAACCAGAAACGGATTACTACAGTATCACCATGAGTTATGGATGGGCAGTATGTTCTAATATCATTAAAGAAAATACATTCTCCGAGGCTACACAGAAAGACTTGTCATAACCTAACGGCAGCTTCTTTACATTCCCAAACATAGCTACTGCAGTTTATCCCATCTACAATCACATATAACATCTGAAATAGAAACAAAAATATATATAGAAAAAAAAAAAATCAACTGTTAAATAATTTCAACAGCCAAAGATTAAAATCATGTTCCTCAGCAAAATAAAACGTCATTGTTCTAACATAAAAGTTGTTTGGGAAACATAATCCTGCTTCACTCTTGTAACAAACACTTCCTCATGTCAAAACAGCGAGATCCTCATTCCATGCTCACACAGTCATTCCCTGCTTCTGTTGACATTCTCACACACCCAAACAAAATGACAGCAAGTGAAATCCCAGAGGGAAGAACACTGCAGCATATTATGCCCACCATATGTTTCGGACATGCTGCTACTTCTTTAACGCCGGCTGGCCAGATCGTCTTCTAAGAATGGGACTTAGACTGGCTGCTGAGGCGGAGCAGGATGCAAATACTCTCTTTCCCGTTTTCTACAAATACCTCTCCTTCATACTAATAACTGATTTGAGATTTCAATATGGCGGCGCCCAGCTCCCTTTCCACTTCCTCCAACCAGTATGCAAAGCGGCTGTACAGTGACGTCTTCCGTAGACTGTCAAATTGCTAGTTCTGCAATTTTTTACTTTGTTGGGGTAATAAGTAACCTTATATTTGTAACCGCAGTCTTATTCTATTGATTTATTTTTATTAAAGTCATGTTCTGTGATAGCATTATAATATTTAATGTATTGGTTATTTTTCGGAATCAGCCTTCCAAAACATACATCTCAAATATACCTTATTATTTCGAGGAAATATTTTGAGTCTTAAGACTGTATTTCATCTCAGTTGCAAATCGAAAGGTCTAGCAAATCATTTTTATAATTTGTTTTAGCTGATATTCCTAGTAAATAATACTAAATCATTATAATGCATCAAAATAACTTTTTATAAAGCACCAAACTTTTTAGCCACAATGTGAGCTTCCTGGTTGATACAGTGTTAGTATGTGTTCCATAATCTGTTCATTTATTTTTCATTGCAAGAGTCAGTATTGCACATTTTGGAGATGGAAGAGTTTAAGAGCTATGTTCCAAAGTAGGACTGTCTTCTGGCTGACCGGGTTAAGACTGATGCAGATTTCTTGTTTTAGAAGAAACATAGTGCTTGTTGTATAAAAATGAGAGTGTAAATGTAATTGAACACTTTACCGTTGAAAAACAGAAGCAAATTAAATGCTAATACAGCATGCTAATAATAAAGTGAAGTATCCTGTATTGTTTGACAGTGTATTGCAAACTCCAAAATAATATTATAGTAAAATGGAAGTGGTGTGTTCCTGCTACATTTAATGATTTTTGGATCCAGCCACTTTTTTTGTGTTTGTGTTAAAAAAATACAACTTTAGAATAAAAAAATCTACATTTCAGATGTTGGAACAAGTTTAATAGTCTTTATTACAGACTTGTGCCAAAAGACAAAATTACCAACGTAGTGAAAATGTCTCCAAGCATGTTTAAGGTGTGACTGCTCAATGCTAGGTGCCTAAATAATAAACTCCACACCCTTTAAGCCCTTCTCAGTCTGGAGAATGTAGACGTGTGCCATGACTAAGACTTGGTTTAAAGCCATAGAAAGTACTTTGGCAGTGCAAGGCTACATAGACTTCCACACATTTAGACTAACAGCACCACAGGGGGGGAGGTCATAGGTGGCGGTGTTTCAATCTGCTTTAGCAAGAAATACACACCCATGTTGGTTAATAACAGGATAATACCATGGAGGTTATCCACTTGCAAGTCACCACAGATAAGGTACCTCACCATATCATGGCTAGCAATAGGTCGCTATCTCTGTCCCTAGAGACTTAATGAGTGTTACCCAAACCTACCAGAGGTGCTCACAATCCAGCCAAAAGCCTGTTCATGGGTGATTTTTAACTTCCCTGTATAGACTAGGAAACTTACACTGCCTCAGACTCGCAGGCACAACACTTCCTGGACTTTAACCACAAACGAGCATGCTCCTACCAAAGGATAAAACATAACACCAACATGGGAAAGTGTTGCAACCCCCCCCCCCCATGTCATGTGCTAACTAGTGAGGTTGGATAAAGCTGTCTCCTTTGAAGTAAAAATCAGCCCAGAAAACCCATATAAACAAGTAATAGGAGTTATTTTAAGGCAAACAACATGCTATTAAGTTTCAGTATCAACATTCAAGCTCCCCCTAACCCCAAGACCACAGCTACCTATGCAGAATTATTCAGAGTCCCTATACAAACATGAATGGCTGCATAGAGGTTGTCGTGCCTACCAGAAGTAAACCCAAAACAAACCCCACTGGTGGAATACTCACCTAAATAGGGTATATAATAAAAGAAGAAGACTCATGGTCAAAATCAGGAAGAGTAATTCCCTTAAAGCCAAGTGCTTTCTCATACAACTAAACAAGATACCATGCAGTCTAAGGCCAACAAGGCCAACTATGAGGTTAGGATAGCCTCACACACTAAGGAAAATCACAAGGCCTTCTTCAGCTATATCCAGAACCTTAAAGGTAAGACACTAGTGTGTTCAGCTGGTGTTGAACAGTAACACACTCACTGATCAGGGTGACATAGCAAATCTACTGGCTGTTAAATTCAGCTTGTACTTCACTCATCACCCCCCCCCCCCAGCTTCACCAGGTGAAATCCTTCCAACATACTACTTTCAAGTATTATCAGGAACCAGGTGCTGGAAGTACTAGCTAAAGCCAAGAACACTGCCTCCATAGGTCCTGACAGCATCCCTGGTTGCCTTCTGAAGAGTTTAAAACATAACTTTTTAAACAGGCTACATTCAAAGTGAATGAAGGACCACAACAGTCTTTACCCTAGACATGGGCGGAACATCAACCAACCCAGGGTAACTACAGACCCATTATTCTAACAAGCCTAATATGAAAAGCCATGCAATGAGTTATCATGGAAATGATAAACAAGAACATTGGCATTCTACAAACACTGGACCCATCCCAATTTGGCTTTATTAAGGGGAAGGTCATGGCTACTTAACCTGGTAGAGTTTGATAGGATCACCAAGACAATGGGTGAGGGTAAAACAGTACATACTGAGCATCTTGACTTAGCCAAGGCATTCAATGTAATGCCCCACTATGGCACTTTTGACAACTCTCATAGCTAGGCATAAATCCTTTCATAACTCATTGAATTGCTGGCTGGCACATAGGAGCCAAGAAGTCATGATCAGTGTGACCATCTCCACCAAGAGACTGGTCACCAATGGAGTACCCCAAGGCTTCGTCCTGGGCCCAGTCCTGTTTGGCATCTACTTACTGGAAGTCAAGGCTAACATTCAAGACTTCTGGAGCACCAAGTTTGCAGATGAGTGTAACTTGGGAGTTATTAAAGCTTCCCCTAAAGAAACCAACATATTGCAATAGGGTTTACCACAGACAAATGACTGATGCCAAAGCCATAGCCTAAAACTCAATGCCAAAACTGCATTATAATGCTGTTTGAGAAACTGTCAAATCATGTTAATTGTTCCATTGATAAAACATCTTAAAAGGCAACCCAGTAAAAAAGGATCTGAGAATATGTGTAGACAACAATCTATCCTTTGACCAACTTGTAGCTAAGATAGTAAGAAACTTATTTAATGTTGCCTAACTTACAAGTAAGAGTATGGCATCCTGGTCCAAGGAAGATATTATTGCTTGTTAGTTTTAAAGTTTTTTTTATTGTTTATTTGTCTTCTTGTCTACATATATAGTTGAAGTAAGTTAAAAAAGTAAAAAAAGGTTTGATAAAAAAAATCTTTTCAATAAGAAATTATTATTTTTTTTTGTTCATTTATTTATTTATCCTTTGTTGACTGGGTTAGTCTAGGGTTGCCACCTTTTCAAATGGCCAAAGTGGGACATTTTCGGGACACGCATCAGATTTTACAGGCCGACACATACCCACGGTCATTACAAAGGATAGAACTTTACTTTTTTGCCTAAATGAAAGCTTATTCTTGTAGCAGTTTAGTTCCTTATTCTGTTTCATGTAACATTTAGGTATTTTACATACAGAAATAACTATTTTTTGCAACTATTACATAAAATATGGGACATAATTATGCCCTACAATCTCAGGACATTTGCCATTTTTAATATTTTTGGTCAGGACACAACTGCCCAAAGAGGGACTGTCCCTCGCAAAGTGGGACAGGTGGTAAGCCTAGGTTAAGCCCATTAGGCCTCTTTTTGGGTAGACCAGATGCGGTACTTATACTACTAGGAAAAATTTGAACAGAGCATTTGGGAACTTCCCCTAATCTTGGTAGTCAGGGGAAGGATTTGTATGTTACACATCCTGACTTCATGTTTCCTGTCCAGGCAAGGAGCCAGCCAAGAGGAACAGAAAGAAAACATGGCGGATTCTGCTTTGACTGAAAACGAAGTGAAGGTTGATGAAAATGTAGTTGAAATGGTAGAATCACTACCAGATGTTTTTTCTGATGTGTGGGTGCAGAAAAAAACAGTGATATTGGAAGAAAAGGAGATTGTAGCTGTAACAGAGATGGATTCATAGGAAAGCTTTCAGAAGAGATTGTTTGAAGGAGAGACATTTACCTCTGAGAAATGCATAATTACAACCCTCCAATCGGGAGGGTTGCAGAATGATTATTTGGAAGAAATGGTAAACCAAAGTGAAGTAGAAAATGGAGCAGCAATTTCATGGGATGACATCATGGAGAAAATAGAAGAAAAAAAGGAGGCAAAGAGACTGTGCCAGAAAAAGTTCAAGTGACAAAAACTTATCATCAAACTGTGGGAGAAGGAGCAAAGAAGAAAGAAAAAATAAAAGAAACAAAAAAGAAGTATACAGTATGTGTTTGTTTGTGTCTTTCGGCTTTTCCCGGTACAGTATGTGTGAGCTGTAAAAAAGAACGTTTGGACAGGTGTAAGGTTTGGGACTCTGTCATAGCACCTCTGTGTGTCAAAGCAAAAGAGGTAAGAGGATTCATTTTAATTAATAAAGAGACTTTTTGTGACTTGATATTTGAGATTGGGCAGGCCATGGAAAAATTTTTGGGTGCATATGAACAAAAGAAAAATATTTATCCATGGTCAGAATATGCCGTGCAAGCTTTTTTACAGACAAAAAAAAAAGAATAATGATCCAGTTTAGAACTGAAGTTGAAGTAAAAGAACTGAAAGAATATTTGTTAACTATATGCAAAGAAGTAATGGACACTACAAAATATATGATGAAAGAAGACTATGGACTGGAGGATGGGAATGTGGAGTAATACTGAAAATGGAAAAATGATAATGTTATGCACATACCTAGTATTATTGATGTTCATGATAATAAGGGTTTTGTGAATTACAGGGGTCAACCAGAAACTTATTATTTTTGTGGAAAAATGATCATTTAATCAATGAATGTGATAAAAAAGATGTTATGTGATAAAACAGGGCATAATGCAAAAAAATGTGATTTAAAGTGCAGAAAATGTGGCAATACTGGTCATTCATGGCTAGAATGTGAAATTAATGTGCAAGAAAATGAAAATGAAGTTATACAGGATAAAGAGATAGTAGAATGTGTTACACAAGAAAATGTACAAAAGATGTAACTGACAAAGAGCTTATACATGAAAATTAAAGAAAGTAACAGAAAAAGAAACAGAGGAGACAAGTGAGGAAGAAGGTGATTTGTGCACAGTAAGAAATAAAAAAAATGATAGGGAAAAGAGTTAAAGAAAGGAAAAAAATTCAAAAACATAATGCTTAGAGAAAATAAGAACAGAAAGGGATAAACATTTTATTATACTAACTGTTCGTAAAAACTGAAAATATTAGCTTTAAATGTGAATAGTATGAAGAAACATAAAAGGAGAATAGGTATATTACAATGGTGTGCTACAGTAGGTGCACGTGTTATTGTTTTAGAAGATATCAGATTATTAACAGAGGAAGAAACTGAAAAACTTTGGAATGGTGTGGTAGTTTGGAACATGGGGAAAGAAGCATGCTTGGGCATATGTATATTATGTCCAGAAAGCATTAAAATATTAGATGTAACCATAGCAGTACTAGGATGAACTACAGTAATAGGCATGAGGTGGAAAATATGTGTATAGAACTATAGCTTTATATGCATATGTAACAAAAAAGAGAGAGATAAATGATGTTTCCAAATACTCTTGAATATGTTTGTGTAAATATGGACATTATAGTTGGGTGATTTTAATTGTAATTTAAGGAAAAACAAGAGCAATTGTGATGTTAAAATGGCTAAAGAAATTATGAGAAGTGGAAAGTTATGTGAATGGGAGAATAACCACTGGACCTATAAAAGGAATTAAATTAGGACATACATTGATTATTTTTTAATATCTGATAGTTTAAAGTTGTAAAAAGGAATTAATTATGCTGGATTTTCAAATCTTGTGGCAATTTGGGTTAAAGTACAGGAATGACGAATATATAAGAATAGGAAAATGAGTAAAGAGAATTAATGAAAATGAATTAGATTTAGAAGAAAAAAGAACTTGTGGAATTATGGAAAAAAAACAACTATGATGGATTTTTATGAGAATTGGACTGTTTGGTGGCTTCATTTTAAAGAAAAATATAAAAATGTATTTTAGAATGTGGTGCTGCTGCGGTATCGTTGTCTCCTCACAGTAAGATGCTGTCCGGTTCGATTCTCAGCTAGAGCGTCTTCTGCGTGGAGACATGCGTGAATGGGCGTACCTTCGTTTTAGGTTGTGCATCAGGCCTGGCAAACCGGTATGTAAAAATCAACTGCCAATCATTAGTGGACCAGAGTTTCACTGTGGCGACCCCTAACCGGGAAAAGCCGAAAGACACAAACATAAGGAAGAAAAGAAGACAAGAAAAAGAGAGATATAAGATATTAAGTCAAGAAACATTTAGAGACTAATTAGAGAAGAAAAATTAATTCCTTTTATGAAATGTTATATAAGCAAAATGTTGTTTACAAGAAAAGAAAGAAGAGGTAGTACCATATTTGAGTAAAATAATAAAAGGAGGAAAGTAATAAGAAAATTAAAAAATATGGAAGGTAAGCAAATAAGACAGTGGGAAGAAATATATGAAATAATTAAAGAATATGTATTGGAATTATTTGTTAAGAGAGAAAAAAACATAGAACAACTTTATAAAGGTGAAAAATTAAATAGAGAAGATAATGAGTATTTAGAACAAAAAATAACCATGAAAGAATTGAATGAAATTCTAAAGGATATTAACATGAATTCTGCAACAGGACTGGATGGAATTGAAATGGTATGCATAGAGAAATGAAAGAGTGGCAAAAATAATTTTTATAGAAGTTATGAATGAATGGTTAGAAACTGAAGTTAAAGAGGAATAGAGATGTACACGAGTTATACAATTTATATTTAAAAAGGAAATAAAGAGGAGATAAAAAAATGAGACCTATAACATTGAATAATACAGATTATAAATTTTTATGAGAATAATAACAAAAAGGTTACAGAAAAAATGGATATAATATATGACCAAAATGTATTTGGAAGAAAAGGAAAATGAAGTCAAGAGTTATTATGGATAATAAGAGAAATAGTCAATGATATAAATAGAAATCTAGAAGTGAAAGTTATGATAGGGGATATAAGTAAAGCTTATGATAATATTCAATATAAATCCTTATGGGGAATTTTACATGCATATAATGTAAGCAAAAAATATTGCAAGCAATAAAATCTGTTTATGAAAGGAACTGTGTGAAACTAAATGTAAATGGTTGGATTGGGGAAGAAATAAAAATGGAATGTGGAATAAAGCAGGATTGCCCAGCTAGTAGTGTAATTTTTTCATTAGTTATGAATGTAATTGTGAAAAAAATTAATAAAATGTCATGTAGTGGTAGATACAAAATGATGAAGGAAGTACAATTGCCAATAATGTATGATTATGCAGATGATTCGGTAACTCTTCACAGCCACCCAGTGCCTGTCTTAACTCTTCCCTGAACTCCAACTCACAATCACCCTTTCACAGTTTCCACCATTTGATCCTTGGTGCTGCCCTCACACTTCTCCTCCTCTTCTTGATCACCAACATTATCCTACAGACTACCATTCTATGCTGCCTAACTACACTTTCCCCTGTCACCACTTTACAGTCTCCAATCTCCTTTAACTGGCCCTCCTACACGGAATATAATCCACCTGTGTGCATCTTCCTCCACTCTTGTATGTCACCCTATGCTCCTCCCTCTTGTTAAAATACGTATTCACCACAGCCATGTCCATCCTTTTCACAAAATCCACTACCATCTGACCTTCTGCATTCCTCTCCTTAACACCATACCTACCCATCACTTCCTCATCCCCTCTGTTCCCGCCACCAACATGCCCATTAAAATCTACTCCAATCACCACTCTCTCACCCTTGGGTACAGTCATCACAACTTAATCCAACTCATTCCAAAATTTTCCTTCCTTATCCATCGCACACCCAACTTGTGGAGCATATGCACTAACAACATTCATCATTACACCATCAATTTCCAGCTTTATAAACATCACTCTATCAGACACTCTTTTCACCTCCAAAACACTCTTGGCATATTGTTCCTTCAGAATAACCCCTATCCCATTTCTCCTCTCAACCACACCACGATAGAACAATTTGAACCCACCAGCGATACAACTGGCCTTATTCCCCTTTCATCTGGTCTCTTGCACACACAATATATCAACCTTCCTTCTGTCCATCATATCAGCTAGCTCTCTCCCTATACCAGTCATGTCATGGTGCCAACATTTAAAGTTCCTACCCTCCCTACCACACTCCTAACCTTTCTCCTCAATTCCTGCCTTCGGGCATGCCTTCCCCTCTTCTTCTCCTTCAGCCAACAGTAGCCCACTTTCCGCCAGCACCCTGTTGGCTAACAGTACTGGTGGTGGTCGTTGTTAAACTGGGCCTCGACTGATCCAGTATGTAAATCTGTATTCTTTAATATTACAATAGTTGGGTTTTGGTTTAGAGATAATAATGCACACTCTAGCTGGCTAGCTGTTATGTACACCTTGGAAATGTGTAATGAAATGGAATCCCTTCCACCATCTTTTCATGAAGTCATAAATCTTCCCCAAGTCAAAACCATATTAAAATCACACCTTCTTCTCAGCAAGATATGTCACTGCCTACCCTCACCAGATTAAATCTCTTTAAATCTGCACTACTGTGGTTTTCCCCTGCATGGTGCTCACGTGTACCATACATATGCAGGCATCTTATATTCCTCTAGTAACATCTTTCAATAATCTCACCACTCACCCTCCCACTTATCCCCTCTCCCTCCCTTTCCTACACTAACTGTGTTTTATATATGTCCTTCTTGCCTTCCACTTCTTTAATCACTATCCACGTCCACTTAGACACTTGCCTAACTACCCCTCTCTAACCTCACTTTTTATAACAGCTAAACTAGTACTCCCCTCCTTCAAGCAAATCCTTTTATTTTTTCTCTACATAAATCTTCTTCCCCTAAATTATAGTAATTGTCATTACTTCTATACCTTCAGAACTCTTATCAAATACTCTATTTCCTGTATGTGTCATATCCCTTCTACTCATCTCTGCTCATTCCTATGTCTTTATAAAGTGGACATACTTCTCCCTTATAGTATCATTTGTAACCTTTGTTATATTTTGTAATCCTTTTCATTTCTTATGTCCTTATAAACTCTGTATTCCAGAGCTTTATTGGTTGTAAACGCTTGTTAAATTGTGTACCTCATCTTATCCCTTGTATTTGTGCAACTTTTCAATCTAATGAAATACTAGAGTTTTTCCCCCAGGCCTTCTCTGAAAAGAGGCTTTGACCAGTCAGACTTTCCTGGGAAACAAATGAAAATGAATAAATATACAACTGTATTTCATGCTTTTAGATTGAAAATTAAATGATAAAGAAATGTATTGTACATGCTCCAAAGTGCATATATTTCTGCACATATATATCTTTTCAGGCACATCAGAACCACCAAGAAAAGTTGCATCTATCACCACTCTAGTGTCATGTATTTATTATGTAGAGACAGTGTCATTATTGACTTTTATAAATGCAGTAAACAACCTATTCCCATGAAGTATGTATAATTATGAGATTTGTTTTTCAAATCTTCCTCAAATAATAATTTTGGAATTTCTGAGTAGAATTTGCAGGCAAATGCATAACTTGATGCTCTCCAAACTTTGGTCTAAAAACAGAAAAATGGGACATTATTTTTTATTGTTTGTCAACTGGGTAAATGGAAGAAGGTAGCATGATTAAATTTCTAGCTAATATCTGGAAGCATATGCATAGGAAGTAGATATAGTGGAAAAGATAATTACAGTAACTCCCATTATCATTAACATTAAAGCTGAGTAAATGAGGGATGTTCAGAGCATGCCTGGTGAGCATTATTGATCTGCCTGTAGCATTTGCTCTTCACTATGAATTATGTAATTAACATGGCATAGTATGAATTATATCAAGCACAAACTTGTCAAGATGTTGTTTCATCAAGTTTTCCCCCTGTGAATCAAAACTGGAATGGACTCTCCCATTTTTTTACATAGTGTGACGACCGTACCCTGGCCCAGCAATCAAGGAGCCTCAATCCTCACCACTAACACCAGGGAGGTCGTCTCCTAGAAGAGGAAAGGATAACTAATACACACAGTAAAGTATAATTTCCCTTAAGTGCACACAGAGATCACAGTCAGTCTGGGGCTGGCTGCTCCCTTGCTCACCAGGTCCCCAATAAGACTCCCCACTGGCACAGCTATAGGGTCCAGGTCTCAGCCTAACTGGGCAAGCTAGAACCTTCAGTATCCCCTCTGTCCAACCAGCGCTTTGTGTCCCTGCCCAAGTAGCTGACACAACACACACACACACACACACACACACACACACACACACACACACACACACACACACACACACACTTTGACATAAGTATTTATATAACTTCATAGACACTCCTGGGAAAGGCTGACACAGATTCTCCAGCTGTGCCCCTTTAACCAGACTATATGGTAATAATTACTGCCACCACCCAGTTAATAATATCAGCTACTAAAAGGCCCATAAAAGGATGTCCAATTATTACTGTGCAATATTAATATCCAATGGTAATGTGACTATACAGTCTAAGGCTTATTGGAAGGGCTTAGACAGTAAACTCTATAAATATATAATGTACTCTAAAGCATGCTTCATCTCTACACAAACCAGCCACAGGTAGAAGGTTTTAAAAATATTTAATAATAAATAATTAAAACACAAGACAAATCTACTACACCACAGGGATATCTAAGAGTTCACAGATCACACAGAAATTTAAAATAATACAGTAGAACAGGTCTGGTTTCAAAGAAAATACCTAATTAATCTTTACTAGCTTTAACAATTCCTACAAGATATCACAGTGCTAAAAACTTACATGTGAGCATAAGCAGAGTGCTGATAAGTTAGATGTCCAGATCAAAATGCTTCAGTTCTCTTGTGAGAAATAGTATTTAAACATTACTAACAAACATGTCTCTAAGGCCCTCCCAAAATTACATCATTTTTGACACTTAGGTTTTCCCAGTATTCATGTTGCATCATCTTAACATCTGGTCTGAGTTCTCAGGCCACAAACTGCATTATTTAGCAATCTAACACCTGCACAGAAACTTGCAACAATACAAGACATTTCACATGTATAAGTTAACAGAAACTAAAGCAATAAAAGCACCTTCCACATCTAAATTCTGGTCATAAACTTTAGCCTTAAAACAATGGGCATGCAATCTTCATCCAACCACCCTCAGGCCAAATTCTAACACGAAACGATACAACATGCTTCACTAGGCCAGTAGAGTGCAATGTTGTCACATATTTTGCAGTTCCATATTTCACAGTGTTTTCTTACATTTAAAAACACAAGCCTGTATTTTACATTTATTTATACAGTTGATAGAGTTAGATATAAAATTCTATTTGACTAGGCTGGCAGCCTTCGCCCATCTCTCCCCAGTCATCATATCTCTTCCCCCTGGGGAACTCAAGAAAGTTTTTCAAGTGCCCCTTGAAAAACGTCGCTTGAGAGTGTCAGGTCTATCTGGGTGTACCTCACCCCATTCCCTGTCTTGAGAGCCCATCTGCATTGGCATTGCTACTCCCACTGTGGTGCTGCACTGACATATCATATGCTTGCAACCCCAGACTCCAACTTAGCAACTTGACATTTTGCTGACTGGCTCTGTTTAACCATATTAGAAAGTTGTGATCTGTCATCACAGTGAATTTTCTTCCATACAGATAAGGCTGAAGTTTTTGTAGTGCCCACACTATGGCTAGACATTCCTTTTCTACTGCTGCATAGCATTCCTCCCTGGGTTGGAGCCTATGACTGAGATAAACCACTGGGTGCTCTTCTCCCTCTGAAGAAATATGGCTAAGTACAGCCCCCACCCTATAGTTTGAAGCATCCACCTGCACAACAAAGTCTTTGCTGTAGTCTGGACTGGCTAACACAGGGGATCCTCCCAAAGCTTGCTTAAGCTTCTGAAATGCCTGCTCACATGCTGGGGTCCACACTACCTTATCTGGCATGTTCTTCCTTGTCAGGTCTGTGAGGGGAGCAGCTATGGTACTATAATTGGGAACAAACTTTCTGTAGTACCCTGCTGTCCCTAAGAATGCCCTCACCTGCTTTTTGGTAGAAGGTGCAGGCCATGTCTGAATAGCTTCCACTTTGGCAGGTTCTGGCCTTATCTTACTACTCCCCACTCTATGTCCTAGGTAGGAGACCTCTGCCATACCCACCTGACATTTGCTCAGCTTAATGGTCAACCCTGCCCTCTGTAGTCTGCCCAGCACCTCCCTGACATGCTGAAGGTGCTCTTGCCAGGAATAGTTGTAGATAGCAATATCATCCATGTAAGCAAGGGCAAACCCTCCTGCTCCTACTAAGATATGATCTACCAGCCTCTGGAAAGCCGCTGGGGCATTCTTCATCCCAAAGGGCATCTTTGTGAACTCATACAAGTGAAAAGGAGTCACAAAGGCTGAGTTCTCTCTAGCACTGGGAGTCAAAGGCACCTGCCAGTAACCCTTGGTAAGATAAATGCTTGTAAGATACTTAGCCCCAACCAGCTGCTCTAGGGCCTCATCTGTCCTAGGCATGGGGTAAGCATCCGACTCTGTGTGACTATTTAATTTCCTGTAATCCACACAGAACATGTTGCTGCCAACCTTCTTTGGCACCAACGCCACTGGTGAGGCCCAGGGACTGTTGGACTCTTGAATCACCCCTAGTTCTAACATCTCTTGTGCCTCCTCCCTCAGAGTCTGTTTGACTCTCTCAGGCACCCTAAAAGGGGCCTGCCTAATAGGCCTTTAGGGTCCTGTATCCACCTGGTGCTGCACCAGGTGGGTGCTCCCTGGTTTTCCAGTGAATATGCCCCCAAACTCCTACAATACTGCTCAGATCTCTCGAACCTGGGTAGGAGATAGCTGCTGGGACATTGCTACCCCTTCCACCGCGGTGTCAGCCCAAGCCTGACTGAGGAGATCAGTCACAAGATCTCTCTCAGACTCCTCCTGAAATCCACTGCAAATGCTCAGCACAAGGGCCTCCCTATCATGCTAAGGTTTCATCATGTTAACATGGTACAATTTGTGCCCCTGCCATCTGCCTAGCACTTCCACCATGTAGTTAACAGCACTTACCTTTCTTACCACCTTGTAGGGTCCCTCCTAAGCTGCTTGCAGCTTGTTGTGTCTGACAGGAATGAGAACCATCACCTGCTGCCCTACAGCATACTCTCTAGCTCGAGCATTCCTGTCATACTACACCTTTTTCTGTTGTTGGGCTTCTGCCAGGTTCTCCTGGGCCAAACCCATGAGTTCCCTGAGCCTTGTCCTGAGGTTCAGGACATATGCCACAACAGACTCCTTGTGAGACTCACACTCACCTTCCCACTCATCTCAAATTAAATCTAAAGGACCCCTCACCCTATGCCCATACAGCAACTCAAAGGGTGAAAAACCTGTGGATTCCTGGGAAACCTCTCTGTAAGCAAACAACAGATGGGGCAAATATTTGTTCCACTCCCTCTTAAACTGATCTGCAATTGCCAGTAGCATGGACTTGATTGTAGAGTTTAAACTGTCAACAAGACCATTAGTCTGGGGATGGTAGGGGGTGGTCTTCATGTGCTTCACCCCACAGGACTTCCACAGACAAGCCAGCAGGTCTGACATAAAATTGGCACCTTTGTCAGACAGTATTTCCTTTGGGAAACCTACCCTGCTGAAAATCTCTAGCAAAGCATTTGCCACCTTCTCTGCCTCAATGGAGGACTGTGGAAAAATACTGAAGTCAACATATTTTGTATTCTGTATATAAAGGGTTAAGCAGAAAAATGTTCACTGCGTGCAAACTGAAATGTTCTGGAAAATGTTGATCACTGAGGAATGCAGGAGTTAATCTTAAACTGCTGATAAAGTTAATGGTGCAAGAATAACTGTGGTACTGGCTGGTAAAAACAAGTAATCAAACTATCAATTTTAATGAAAGTCTTCTGTGCTACGTGCAGGAGGGTCTATATAAGGAGAACTTAAAGTACAAGTAGCCAGACTGCTGGCATATTACTATCATGTAGCAGATCTCCATGCATGTAAAATAAAGCTGTTTTACTTGCTTACAAGAACTTGGTGTGATTCTTCCAGAATATGTTAGAAGAGTAAAATCTTTCGACATAACTGGCGCCTAGCAGAGGCGGCGCGAATCGAACAAAGAGAGGCTGAAAACCTGCGCAGGTGGAGAGAGATCAGGCTCTCCTCAAATGAAAGACCTCCAACTGAAACAGGTTGAAATTAGAGGCCAGTCACTCTTTCCAGATTCAATCCGTGAGGTGGCAGCTAAACAGGGCGGAGGAATCACAAAGGTAAGCAAAAGAAAAGCTATTTTTTGTTGTTTCTGATTGGAATTTTTGTCTAAATTTTAAGGGACTAGTCAAGGGAGAAATTTAATTTTCTCAAAGTATAAGGAGTATATGTGAATAGATTCCATATACAAGAGATCTCAGGAACAGGAATAGTTTCTCATAAGAGAAATGGGAACAGGAACCAGTTGCCAAAGGTGACGACAATCTGAAGATGAAAAGTTTATGTTTGATTTACACCCAAAGAACGTAAAATATTTAGATAAATGGAAAAAGATCATGGGTTTAGTGGATGTTTAAATAAGTCAGAATGTCAAAATCTAGTAAGATTACTGTGCAAACAGGCAGGAAATAAGACAAGGAATCAAAAGAAGGTGGGGTTTCCCAGGCACAGAAATGGCTGGAGGAAGCAAATAAAAGACATAGGGAACAAAATTTGAAAAAGGGTGTGGTAATTCAAGTGAAAGAGATGTGTACTTTGTTAAAAGGAAGATAGTAAAACTTCCAAGTGTGTAGAACCAGAATGCAGACTCTCTTAGATAAAATAGAAGAACATTGGAAGCCCAAGGCAGATTGGACTTGCATTAATCAATGCATTCAATCAGATGACGAAACCGTAGACAGTTATCTACATCATCTCTCACACAATGTTTTGATGCTCATAGTGGGTTGATTAAGGTAGAAAATCAGGAAAATGACTCCCTATGAACAGCAATTGAAAAATGCATCTAATGGGCTGCCAGACAGCCATTGGTAACTTTATACAAAAACATATGATCACACACAGGACAGCGCTTCTACAGCCCCTTATGGAGTATGCTAGACATGCTGAGAAATATCTGAAGGAAAAGAAAGATAAACAAGCCCAGACTTTTACAGTTAGTGAAGATGGAACTTTAATGTTAGTTCAGGGTTCCGCAAACCACGGAAGAGGGCCGGGCAGGGGAAGAGGACGAGGACGAGGACGGGGAGGCATAAGTCATTCTGAGGATTTCGAGGGTAGGCAAAAGAGGGGGGAGTGTTTTAAGTGCGGTAAGAAAGGACATTTCGCCAGAGATTGCAGAGGACCGAGAAACCGATGGTTGCTTCCGTGGTACCGATGACTATATGACGGTCAAAAGACGTAGATGGAGGGTATGAGGAAGAAGAAGAAAGTGAGAATGGGGAAGTAGGTACAAGTGAAGACGATGGGTGGGGACAGGAAATGGCAGAAAATGAGAAATATCAAATGATAAATCTAATAGCACTAGCATCAACTATGCAATTGGAATCCCAACCAGTGATCACATTGCAAGTTGAGGGTCGAGACATAGAATTTCTTTGTGACTCAGGGCTTCACTAACGTTAGTCAGAAGTACTGCCATATCATCCGATGTTACCTCGGATGAATATGTGCTTGTAAAAGCAGCAAATGGTCGTATTTACAAAGAGCCATTGTCCAAACCTCTGTGGTTTACCGACCCAGAGACGAACCAAACCATACGGTTCGAGTAATAATTTCAAAAATCTGCCCAGTACATTTACTAGGAAGAGATTTAATGCAAGTGTTCGGCATAGCAGCCGTCCCAACCTCCACTGGGATGGTGGCAAGGAGAATTGAATCAAATAGTGCAATGCTATTAGAGGGCAGGGAGATCTACATTACTGGTATAGTAATGATTTGATAGACAGGCCCCAGAGTGTAGTGATGGATCTTACAAATTTGGCATTAAGCAAATACGGCATAACAAATCCGAAGGTGTCAGATCCATTACATTGCACAATGTATTACAGAAGATGTGCCGGACCTGATTTAGAATACGAAAAGAAATTTCTTAGTTTTAAAGTCACCAAACTAGTATTGCATAGCCTTTTGGGACACACTAGGTAATTCTGCAGTCACATGTAGCGGATATGCAGCTGCTGTATAAGAATGAATTAACCACACATATTTCAGTCACGGAGGGTGAAGGAATGTCATGGTACCTCGTGGGTAAGAAAAGAACTGAATGGGTAGGATGGACACCAGAACAGTTGGCAGGTAAGGGCATTCAGGTTCAAAAACTTAACTGGGTTACACAAGCCAGACCGACCGTGCACCTCTGGGAAGACGAACCGATACAATCCCCTGGGACATTATGACTATGTCTCCTTACCCCCATGGAAGAATCTCAATTGCAGACGATTCCAAACTCATTATGGTCGCAGGGTCAGCACGATATCGGACTTATTAGAATGGCAGGACAGGTAAAGATTACACCCAAGTCAGAATTTAGACCTCATAAACGGCAGTATCCCTTGAGCAGAAAGGCAGAGGAGGGCATTTTAATCACAGCACTTTTGAAAGCTGGAGTATTAATTCTGTGCACAGACTCACCGTAATACCCTTATTTCCAGTAAAAACCGGATGGGACATGGAGGATGGTACAAGACTTACAGGCAATAAATGCCGGTGGTACCTCGGGCCCCATGGTCCCGGATCCGTCTATTCTGCTGAACGATATCCTTCCAACGGATAACTACTTTTCTGTAATTGATATCAGTAATGCCTTTTCTATTTCCTTGCAGGAAGATAGTAGATTTTGGTTTGCATTTACATTTATGGGTAAGCGTTATACCTATACCAGGTTATTGCAGGGATACTGAAAGTCCCACCATCTTCTCACAAGAGATGTCCACCAATTTGGCTCAGTTCCAACCCGCCCAAGGGTGCCACCTACTGCTGTACGTGGATGATATCCTCCTGGCAAAGAACTCTGTAAGTCCGAGACTATTCGACTACTACACTTTCTGGCACACGAAGGACATAAGGTAAATAAGTCTAAGTTACAATTTTGTAAATTAGAAGTCGTTACCTGGGTTATACTATCTCTGGGAAGGGCAGGCGATTAGATGACAGCAGAAAGAATGCTATTTTACAAGCCCCATGCCAACTACAAAAAAGAAATTATGTCCTTTTTAGGCATTACGAACTTCTGTCGAGTTGGATTCCCAACTATGCCAAGAAGTGCACCCGCTATCAGACTTAATTTTGCAATACCAATGGCGGCAAAGATTTGCTGCACTGGACAGACAAGGCAGTACAGGCATTTACTAGGATCAAGCAACTGATAGCTGGGTCAGCAACATTGGGGTTTCCAGATTACAGTAAGACCTTTATACAGACTGTAGATTGCAAGCAGGGATTTATGACATCTGTTTTAATGCAAATGTATGGAGATAAGTTAAGACCATTGGCATTTTACTCTAGCAAATTAGACTCAGTAGCACGAGCATTACCACACTGTGTGCAAGCAGTAATTGCAGCCGCTTTGCTGCTGCCACGCTGGTATTGTCCCATGATCTTACGTTAAAAGTCCCGCACTCTGTAGCAGTCATCCTTCTGCAGGACAAGTTAACATTTCTGTCACCTAGCAGACATTTATCTTGTATGACTACGCTGTTATTGCAGCCACACATGACAATTGAGAGATGCACTACCTTAAATCCAGCAACATTGCTACCTGTTGCTGAAGATGTATGCTTAGATCTCATACATTCTAAAGTTCTACCAAGACCGGATCTTAAAGATCAACCCTTACTACATGCGGACTGGACACTGTTTGTAGATGGGTCAGCACGCAAAACAGAAACAGGCACCACGCAGGTAGGGTATGCAGTTACTACTGCAACTCAGATAATAGAGGCAAGACCACTCGGAACTTAGCCGCTCAAGCAGCGGAACTGATTGCTGTGACAAGGGCATGTCTCCTTTCGGAGGACAGGAATGTCACTATCTATACGGATAGTCAATATGCCTTCTCTACAGTACATGTGTTTGCTCAGCAATGGAAAAATAGAGGGATGGTTACAACCTCGGGGAAAGACATCATGCACAAAGAACTAATCCTTGAATTACTACAAGCCGTCCAACGGCCACGGGGTTTGGCCATCTGTAAATGTGCTGCTCATACCCGTGCTAAGGACCCGGTATCACTTGGTAATGCCCTAGCAGACAAAGCAGCCAAAGAGGCAGCTATGTCCAGTACCTTTTCACTTGAAACCACACCTACAGAATTACAACCAACAGATAAATTTGATTTGCAAACCTTACAAGTCATGCAGGAACTTAGCACAGTACAGGAAAAACAACGCTGGACTAGGTATGGTGTTAGGCAGAACAAAGGAATCTATGTGGGACCGGATAATAAATATGTTTTGCCTACTAATCTTTTAGGTATGCAGCACTAGTTGTGCATGGCCCTTCCCATCTGGGCCCTGCAGCTATGGTTAGAATTATCCACCTTACCTTTTGGACCAAGGGTTTCATTGCATATGCAAAACGTTTTGTCTATCCTGCATAGTATGTGCTAAATACCACGGGAGGGTCAGAGTTGCTCGCATCATTTCCAACACCCCTATCCTTTTCATACAATATGTATGGACTTCATCGAATGGACCCCGCACAACTAAAGAAGTTTGTGTTAGTGATAGTGGATGCATTTACTAAGTGGGTTGAGGCCTTTCCGGTGACACATCCGGATGCTCAAACAGTGGCTAAAATTGTGGTCAATCACATCGTCCCACACTTTGGACTTCCTACACGCATCTACTCTGACAACGCACGCATTTTGTCAATCAGATCATTCAGAAACTGTCTACAGTTTTCCAAATTGAATTGAAACACCATTGTGCCTACCACCCACAGTCAGCAGGGTTGGTGGAACGCCATAACGGCATTCTAAACGGCAAGTTGAGAAAACTCATGGCCGAGACACATCAGTCTTGGATTACCTGTCTACCTCTAGCCCTCCTTTCCATGCGGATAACTCCCAACTCAAAAGGAGTCACCCCATTTGAGTTGTTGTATGGGAGACCTTATTACGCCCGCAGTGGCAAAACTTGTTGCCGCGGAACGTGAGGGGTGAGGAGATAGCTGAGTACATGAGAAAATGCTGACCAATACTAACAGCTGTTTAACGAATGATTATTTTTCAGGTTCAAGAGACGGAAGTCGCAGCAGTAACCATGAAGGACAATAATGAGAATAAGGAAAAATGGTTCTATTGCAATGTTTTATTGTTTATAACTATTGTGATTGAAAAATTTCTGTTTTGAACATTTCTGTTTTTAATGAAGCTAGCCATTCAAAAGAGACAAACACACCAGCTGGCATCCAAACTTTAATACATATCAAGCGATTAAATATGCATATGCATCCTCAATGAATGTCTCAAATTGTTGGGTATGTACTGCAATACCTACTGTACACAGTGGCTTAATGTTAGGGACAGCCCCTCTGGGAATAAATGATACTTGGAATAGTTTGTTGTTTGAAACCACAGAAGTACCACTGAGAGACAAGGTGGCGCTGCCTCTTCTGGGGCGCCAAAACAGAACAGTGTGTTTTCAAAAGATTGGGAAAGTTAAGGTGGGGCTGAGCCAATGTAATTTGACAATAGTTCATAATTGTACCCTAGAAGGGCAGTGTGAGACCATGTTTGGAGCTATAAAAAAAGACATCAATGTAAATGATATTAGTTTTGTTGAAAAATGCTGTATGTATATGGCCTGTTATTTAAGGGCTAAAGCCAAATGGGAGTTATGAATTTGCAACCAATATCACCATAAAAACGAATGATTGTTATTTTATTTGTGGTAGGAAAGCATATAAATGGTTACCATATGGCTGTTCAGGAAGTTGTTTTTGGGATATCTGATACCAGCTATCAGACACGCAAATGTATTACCTCAAAGTAAAATACAAAATGCACGTTCTCTTAATAAACCTATTAATCCCGTAGGTAACATTGATGCGTCATGGATTTATCACCATGACTTGGCACACGTCAGCAGCAAAGGACTCTCACATATGGACCTAGGCGATGATGTAATTGCTTGGGCTGGTATTTTGCCAGCGTATGGGACAGTAAAATCCATATGGGAACTGAGAAAACTGTCAAAACTGTTAGAGACTCTGAGTAATGCGACATTTTTCAGCTAGAATTGGTGACAGACAATTAACGCGATGAGAACAGTAGTGTTGCAGAACCGTATGGCCGATTTCACCCTAGTGGCGAAGGAAAATAGTTCAACAAGTTTTTGAACTGACTAAACCTGGTCCAAACCCCTTGACTGACTTTTTCCAAAATCTGTTTGGAAACTGGGGTTCTGTGTTGATGAACATTTTAATTGCTGTATGTGTTGGTGCAATCATATTTTGCTGCTTGGCTGCTGTTGCATACCATGTATCAAAATGATAATATCAAAGGTTATCTCTGCCAATGCTACAAAAGCATATTTCTCTGATTATGAGAAGGTATACAACGATCTGGGATTGTGTAAAATAAACAGTATACAAAATGTTGTAAGGGGAAATGTGGAAAAATACTGAAGTCAACATATTTTGTATTCTGTATATAAAGGGTTAAGCAGAAAAATGTTCACTGCAAACTGAAATGTTCTGGAAAATGTTGATCACTGAGGAATGCAGGAGTTAATCTTAAACTGCTGATAAAGTTAATGGTGCAAGAATAACTGTGGTACTGGCTGGTAAAAACAAGTAATCAAACTATCAATTTTAATGAAAGTCTTCTGTGCTACGTGTATGTACGTGCAGGAGGGTCTATATAAGGAGAACTTAAAGTACAAGTAGCCAGACTGCTGGCATATTACTATCATGTAGCAGATCTCCATGCATGTAAAATAAAGCTGTTTTACTTGCTTACAAGAACTTGGTGTGATTCTTCCAGAATATGTTAGAAGAGTAAAATCTTTCGACAAGGACAAAGCCACTGGGTCAGGGTATTGTGTAGCATAATCTACAATCAATAGGATATTCTTTTTCCCTGTGGAACTTGTGGTACTCAGAGGACCCACAATATCCATAGCTACCCTCTAAAATGGCTCGTCAATCACAGGCAAAGGCATCAAAGGAACTCTCACCTTGTCTCCTGCCTTGCCTACCTTTTGGCACTGCTCACAGGTCCTGCAGTGCCCTGTTACATCTCTGGAAATTCCAGGCCAATAGAAGTTTTTCATTATATGCCTCTTTGTATGTTTTATGCCCATATGACCTGCAAAGGGAATATCATGGGCTATGGCTAGAAGCGCCAGATGGTAAGCTCTAGGCACTACCAACTGCTGTACTCTCTCACCTTCTAGCCCTCCCTCAGGGGTCCACTCTCTGTACAGTAACCCTTTGTTCCAGTATACAGATTCCCCTTCCCTTGAGAATCAGGTGTCTCCCTAGCTACCTGCCTCAGGCCTTGCAATGTAGGTTCTGAGAGCTGAGCCTGTCTCAAGTCTCTCCTTGTAACCCTTCCCAGCTCTCCTTCCACTGGAAGTCTGGCATCCTCTGACAGTGGTGCCTCACTGTCAGCCTGGGTACTACTACTCACCTCTACCTTTGCAGTTACCCTGTCCAAGGGAACATCAGTACCCACAAGCAGCTGTGGCTCACATTCAGTCTCACTACTACAACATAGCTCACTCCCTGAAGTAACCACCTCAGCAGTCCTGGCTGCAAGTATGCAGTCTGTCTGGGTCTCCCCCAGGTTACCAGACCCACATGCTTGTCTCCTAGCCTCACTGCATGTAACTGCATAAGTACATAGTACTGCCTCATCCAAATCCTTCCCTCTCAGGATATCTGCAGGATGGAAGTTTCATACCCCTGTTGTCTCAAGACAAGCCACTATTGGCATTTTGTCTTTCCCACTTACTGGCTCTCTTACCTTTTGTTCCCCACCCTACCTCTGTGGACACCTGTATGCCACATGGCCCCACTGGTTTCATTCAAAACATTTAACCGTAGCTCCTGGACATATACATGGACTAGTGGCTTCCCCTGCTACTGGCGGATTCTGTTGGGGCAATTTGTGCTGCCCACCATGGGTTCCTTTAGTCCCATGAGCAGTACTGGGGGTCCCTTTCCTGTGCAGGGCTGCCCTGTTTGCTAGGTATAGGTCTCCCTTCTTCCCCAACTCCTCTGAAGTAGCACACTGCCTATCAGCTAACCAGATCCTCATGTCCTCAAGCAAAGTGCTAAAGGCTTGTTCTCTTACCAAAAGGTCTGCCAGCCCTTCAAAAGGGGAGACCTGACATCCACTCACCCAGCTATGAAAATAAGTGCTCAGTTCAACAACATATTCACATACATTTTCATCTGCCTTGCATCTATGCTCACAAAACTTTTTCCTATACATTTCAGGTGTTAGCTTAAAACATTCTAACAAATGTATTTTTACAGCAGTATAATCAGAACAGTCAGTGACATGGTCATGCATTTTTGCTAAAGAAGTTACAGCTTTACCATGGAGTAAGGGGGTCAGGAACCATACCTAGAGCCTTTGGTCAACTTTATACTGTTTACATACCCACTCAAACATATGAATGACGCTATTAAAATTATCCCCCTCTTTAAACTGTGGAAGAAATTTACTGACCTTTTGTGCTTCTGGGGTCCAGTTACTCCCTTCCCCATTACCTCCATGACTCTGGTGAAGAGTCAGCATTTCCCTCTCATGCTTTCTCTGCCATTCCAGTTCTTCATCTTCTAGGCTCCTCATTCTCTCAGCTGCTTCTAGTTCCATATGCCTGGCCTCCAACTCAAGTCTCTTTAGCTCCAGCTGGATTTTTAAGTCCACTGCAGAAAGGTTTAGATGTCCATTCTCAGAGAATACTGTATCTCCATCAGTCTGATTATCCTCCAGGCTGCTGTTTTCTGATGCAGCTGTAGCCAAGGCTGCAATCAGGTCTGCCTTAGTCAGGTTTCCATGCACCAGCCCCCTAGCCTGGCACATCTCCGTCAGCTGGCTCCTTGTCAGCTTTACATACTCTTCTGCTGACTCTTCTGAGCCTGCTCACCCTGACTAACACTAAGCTAACAAAAGAAATAAACAATTGTGATCTGAACTCTTGGTATACACTGCATGGCTGTTTTAGAGTACAAAACACTTTTAGAGATCACTGTACATAAGCTACAGGAATTCGCTTTACCCACACCACTACAGGCCAATTAGTATGTGAAGTAGATCCCACCACTGCCAAACACTTGTGATGACCGTGCCCTGGCCCAGCAATCAGGGAGCCTCAATCCTCACCACTAACACCAGGGAGGTCGTGTCCTTGAAGAGGAAAGGATAACTAATATACACAGTAAAGTACAATTTCCCTTAAGTGCACACAGAGATCACAGTCAGTCTGGGGTTGGCTGCTCCCTTCCTCACCAGGTCCCCAATAAGACTCCCCACTGGCACAGCTATAGGGTCCAGGTCTGAGCCTAACTGGGCAAGCTAGAACCTCCAGTACCCTCTCTGTCCAACAAGTGCTTTGTGTCCCTGCCCAAGTAGCTGACAACACACACACACACTTTGAAATAAGTATTTATACAACTTCACAGACACTCCTGGGAAAGGCTGACACAGATTCTCCAGCTGTGCCCCTTTACCCAGACTATACGGTAGTAATTACTGCCACCACACAGTTAATAATATCAGCTATTAAAAGGCCCTTAAAAGGGTGTCCAATTCTTACTGTGCAATATTAATATCCAATGGTAATGTGACTATACAGTCTAAGGCTTATTGGAAGGGCTTAGACAGTAACCTCTATAAATATATAATGTACTCTAAAGCATACTTCATCTCTACGCAAACCAGCCACAGGTAGAAGGTTTTAAAAATATTTAATAATAAATAATTAAAACACAAGACAAATCTACTACACCACAGACATATCTAAGAGTCCACAGATCACACAGAAGCTTAAAATAATACAGTAGAACAGGTCTGGTTTCAAAGAAAAATACCTAATTAATCTTTACTAGCTTTAACAATTCCTACAAGATATCACAGTGCTAAAAACTTACATATGAGCATAAACAAAATGCTGATAAGTTAGACGTCCAGATCAAAACGCTTCAGTTCCCTTGTGAGAAATAGTATTTAAACATTACTAACAAACATGTCTCTAAGGCCCTCCCAAAATTACATAATTTTTGACACTTAGGTTTTCCCAGTATTCATATTGCATCATCTTAACACCTGGTCTGAGTTCTCAGGCGACAAACTACATTATTTAGCAATCTAACACCTGCACAGAAACTTACAACAATACAAGACATTTCACATGTATATGCTAACAGAAACTAAAGCAATAAAAGCACCTTCTACATCTAAATTCTGGTCATAAACTTTATCCTTAAAACAATGGGCATGCAATCTTCATCCAGCCACCCTCTGGCCAAATTCTAACATGAGAGGATACAACATGCTTCACTAGGCCAGTAGAGTGCAATGTTGTCACATATTTTGCAGTTCCACATTTCACAGTGTTTTCTTACATTTAAAAACACAAGTCTGTATTTTACATTTATTTATACAATTGATAGAATTAGATATCAAATTCTATATGACTAGGCTGGCAGCCTTCACCCATCTCTCCCCAGTCATCACACATGGACCCTAGGAAAGTATTGTGAGGGATTTTATCTCACTCCTGACTATTATAAACATAGTAAGGGTCACTACTTTTCTGGGGGAGGACTTGACAAATTGGGTTTCACTGAATTTTTCTCTCAGTAATTAGGACTGCTGCTGAATTGTTTTGGAATTAATCAAAGCACTATGTGTTTTTTGAGGCAGGAGGTAAAGGGAAGTACCATCACAACACCCAGGAAGTTATTTAATCTCCCTTAAATACATAACATTGAGTATGTTATTGTGTTTTAATATGGGCTATGTCCAGATAAGTTGTTAAATCATAGTTGTATCTGCCTGGTTTGGTTGTAGTTGGGGGTGGGCATTAAATATCCCATGCACTCACTGAAAGAAGAGTAGAGGGACTATTTCTTCTAATGTAGATGTGACAATAGGAGGTACTGTCAGCCATGCCAGGGAGAAGTAGGGCAATGGATGTAAGACTTGTGCCAGCACAGCTAGCTGGAATTTTGTAAATAAGTGTATGTCATTTGTGTATCAAGCTGATTTGTACAGATGCTTGTGCTGAAAATGTATTTGTGTGCTTTGCTTGTGTTAATTGTGTTAAAATGTATCAACAGTGCACCCTGCTGAAATGAAGAGAAATGTACATGTATTATGGTAACTGAAATAAATGTATCTGTTTTAATAGAGGACACTGGCACAACAAAGGTTAACCAGATGGATTATTTTAAGAAAAATAATGGAAATGGAAATGAGTTGTTAAATCATTAAAAGATACACTACAGTGCTGAGTGGGACTAGAGATGCTGGGTCTGGGACAGAGCCTTTGCTCATTAGCTCAGTGAAAAGAGGGGAAGCCTCCAGGTACTGCCATTAACATTTGGATGTCCTGTTTCACTCAAACTTCAAAAGGAGATATTGTGGGAACCTAGAGTCATGTGACCATATGACATAATTCTGCAAGTCATCTTGGATATTATATTTTACAGGGAAGAATCTCAGATTATTAAGTATTCTGTTTGGGAGCCTGACTAGAAACACTGCTCATGTATTTCATCTTGCCTTGCTCAAGTAAGTTATTAAGAAACAGTAAATTCTCTTACATTCAGTCAGGAATATAGTGAAACTTAGTTTAGATATTGTTTTTCTTTATTTTTATGAGTCTTTCCATAAGTGTTGTTTTCAATATTTTCTGTGATTTGAACTCTGCGGTTTACTGTGAATATATATTCAATATTTTCATGTTCTTTTATTATTTATTATTAAATATATTTAAAACTTTTGTTGTGGCTGGTCCTTAGTACATTTGGTGACACTGTGTGGGCCACTCCAGAAAGCCTAGCTGTCTTGGTGAACTACTACCATTTGTATTAGTATTAATATTACACAGTATAATTGGACACCCTTTGTTAAAGGCCATAGAGTAGCTGACTGTGGAGTGTCTAGTGGCAGTGAATCTACCTTAAAGTCTGGGCAGAAGGGGGCACAGCCAGTAAATCTGTGCCAGCCTTTCCTAGGTGTGTGTCTGTGTGTGTGTGTGTGTGTGTGTGTGTGTGTGTGTGTGTGTGTGTGTGTGTGTGTGTGTGTGTGTGTGTGTGTGTGTGTGTGTGTGTGTGTGTGTGTGTGTGTGTGTGCTACTTGAGGCAGGGGCACAAAGCACTGGGTTTACAAAGAGGGTGCTGGATGACTTGGCTTGGACACTCAGCTGAGGAGCTAACCCTACAGCTGTACTAGTGAGGAGTCTTAGTGGGGATCTGGAGGGAGACAGATATATAGATATCCAGACCCCAGGCTGAGTGTGTTCCCTGTGTGCTCTTAAGGGAAATTGTACTTGATGCAAAGAGGTCTGCATCTGGAAATACTGAGTGTAGACATTTGCATTTCAAGTGCACATCCCTCTCTAGGGTCAGTAGTGAGGATTCAGGCTCCTTGATTACTGGCCCAGCATGGGGATGACACATATTGGTGCCCAGCACTTATTGGTAGCAATGGTGGGCTTCACAGTAGGTAAATGCTACATCAGGTCTCTCCTGACAGCAGACCATAGGTCTAGCGGGACTTAACCAATTAACAAAATAAACTAGATAGATCAACAGGCAGATAAGGTAAAAGAATAATTAGATTATCACAAAGTGTGTTTTTGGTTACCCTTTCAAGAAAGAAAGCATGTGCACTTCCTTCCATTTGTAAAAATTGGGATGTAAATAGGCATTAGAAATTGTTGTATTTTACAGAAGTTGAAGGCAGAAGCTAAAAGTGTAGAATTGTATGGTTATATAGCCTTACTTTAATTTTATTGTCAAATGTATATGTTTTATTCTGTTAATTTGCCCTGTTATTCTGTAATATTCATAAACATTAATTTATTGCCCAGGTTTATTATGGAGGACAGCAGAAGGAAATAGGTTTAAAAAGTTGTAAAGTAAATATTTTTATTTCTACAGTTTAAATCATTAGCGGACCGGAGTTCTGCTGTGGCGACCCCCTAACCGAGAAAAAGACATTACTAAACTTGCTTTAATAAAAGTAGACTGTTAAAGTACATCTCTGTTAATGACAGACTTTACCACAAAGGATGTATTCTTTCTGAGCATTATGTTATTAGTTCACTGTGAAAGATTTATAAGCTGTCCTGTCACTGCTGAAGTCTCCGTTTGCTGTAGGAGCTTTAGGCAGGTTTAGCGTTTCCATTTTGTTAAGTTCATCAGACTGCAGCCCTGGAATTTCCCTTTTATCTAGCACTAGCTGCTACTGCTGAAAAATACAATGGACTACTGTCACTGTGCAATTAGTTAGGGAACATAGAGTGGAAACATAGCAATTAGGATTAATAACAACAATATACAGATATATACAGAAAGTGTTGTGTATTTTAGTAAAATATTAGGATTAAAATCAAACACTGTCTAGTTGGTTTCTTTTGTTACTTTTTGTTAGCTGGTTTTATCACAATTTTGAAAAGCCACACTTCTTATTTCAGTGACAGACACACTGTGGATCAGACAATGCACAGTGTATTGATTCTTGTCTGACTAGATATCATTCTGAACACATTAAAGAAACCACTTCTTATTTTTGCATTTGTGGTAAAAGTCACTCCAGTGATGGATACTCAGCTTACCTTGCAAAACGTACTGCTTGTTTTTTCATACACTTAGCTGTACCTTCCTAATGTGGTCTGAAAACATTGTCTCTGAACTCATTTTTTTCAGATCAGCAAGAGAATAATACATTTTTTAACACAACATATCCGACAGACTTGCCAAGATGCAAGAATGTTATTCATTGCCACCAGGGAAGTAATGTGCTTTACCTTTTATTTGTTTCTTTATTTACGTTTGTTGATTCAGAATTTCCAGCAGGGAAGATCTTTATCAGTAAGGTCCCAGGTTACAATCTCCAAACAATTGATAAAATGTGACAGACATATTGAAGAACAAGTAAAGCAATTTTGTCAAAAAGCAACAATACATTTAGTTAGTTAGTTTATCAGGGTAGTGCAGTGCCCTTACTGGTTTCATTTTCAGGTCTGCCTGAAGTTTTAACCAACAGTAACAAAACACATTGCAAGAAATTATTTGACAAAATGATTAATAGCATACATAAAAGAGAAAATACAATCGCAATTTGTAAAGACAGCAAATTTATTACATTATTATGCTGAATTGTATAAGAAATGTTAACAATTAAAGGTGTAACAATCTTGAAGAAATAGTTTAACTACTTAAAAGATTAACAAGTGGTGGTTTGGTTTCGGAATAAGAATGGAGGCAGAAAATATGAGATAAGCAATATTCACCAGTGAGGTAGCAGCTTAAAAGGTAGGCCAAGACTGTGCGGCAATGTAAGAAGTATATTGTATAAGTGAGCTGGTCAGGAACATTGAACTGTTATTTGGAGATGTAATTTTAGGACAGAACTGAATATGAAAGCGAGGGATGTTAAGGGGAGTCAATCGATTGACATAAACCCAACCAAATTTGGAATACATATGATAATGTTAACAGTCTTATATAGTGTGAGCCAGTGTCTGTAGGGTACATTACAAAGGAATTGCTGAACAAATTAAACAGGCTTCTTAATTTCAACATTTATTCATAAACTAGATTCATCTTAGTGTGTATTGTCAGCATGCACTGTGAATGTGTGTGTGTGTGTGTGTGTGTGTGTGTGTGTGTGTGTGTGTGTGTGTGTGTGTGTGTGTGCGCATGTCTAAGAAACAGCACACTGGGTACCAAGAGATGAGAGGTATGAGAAGTAAGATTTCTCACATTTGGAAAAAGAACTGAAATACATTAGAATAAAGTTATATCTAACCTGCATGCTGAGTTGCACTGCAATTTTGTCTTTAAGAAGGCTCTGAATAATTTTTTTGGTGGGGTGGGGGGGTTAAACCTTATATTGAATGTTCCATTGTTTGCCTATGCATACAGCATGTTTGTTGTTTGACTTGGGAATGGCAGCAAAATGGCCAACAGGCACTTTTAACTCCCAGGGACTAGTCTGCCAAGTAATTATGTGTGATAGACAGGGGTAGTTGTGTGAAGTGAGATATTCCTAAGTGTGATACATTTATATGACAGCAAAATGATGACTGAATTCTAGACAGCATAGTTTGTGGTGTGAATGACAGTGATGCATTCTGCTATGGTGGCCAACACTGACCAACACTGAATTTAGATATTCTGTTCTGTTCTATGCTTATTTGACTTTATGCAGTAGACATGAGGAGACATTAGTATAATGATGGGAGAGATACCTTGTGCATAGCAGTGGGCATACCCTAACTATGGCAGTATTGCATTTGCTGTATAATTTCTATAGCTTTATCATGGCTTTAGTCACAGAATTCTTGATATGTAGGGCAACGTTTTGCTCATTATGAGAAGTGACTCTTAGGAGTTTAAAGGATAATATCTCTTTGATTATATTGTTATTAAGCAATGTGACTGGAATCTTAGTCATGATATGGCCTTCTAGACCCACTGGACACATGATTATCGCTACCAGTGAGGAAGACCTTAATAAAATGTGCTTTGAAAACATAATTCTTCAGAACTCTGTACCTCAAAATGGTAACAGTCTTCATCCTGCAGTCCTGGGTTTGACTCCTTCAGTATCCATTTGCTTATAGTCTCTGAGCACATTTCACTTTTCCCTTCCCTGTAAGACATGAGCATGCAACACTCCATCACTTATCTTCCTATTCCTCTCTGCCAATTTCTCCAGCACCAGAGCCGCTAAATCAACACAAATCACCTGGACTGCAATCAGGGCTCCATTCCTCTACACTATGGACCCAGGCTTCCTGGTGAAAGTTTTACAAAACTGTTATCATTTCACATGACATTGCTCACGGTCTGTCAAAATCACTTGATTGCAATCCACATTTAAGATTATAAAGTCCCCACAAATGTATTTTCTGTAGTGTGCAAGCCCCCTGCATCCCCTGCTACATATATATGTATACACACACACACACACACACATATATATATATATATATATATATATATATATATATATGAGTAGTGTATATACACCAATTTGAAGATTGTACTTTTCTTAGAAAAAAGATAAATCCTCAGAATAGTGTAGTCTCAAGGTTTCTCACTGAAATTCCAGAATTTCGTATTAGTGATAGACATTTAGAGTGTTGCTCACTAGTGTCGGAATATTTTACCTGGTACCTGACGAGAGTGGTGTGGTCCTCTTGGGGATGTAAGAAATGGAATACTCTGTAGCAGCAGAGTAGCTGATAAATGTTGGTTAAGCTAGATGGTAGCTGAAACCACCCTTTAATTTCATAACAACTTACACCTCTTTTTTTGATGGTCCCACCTCCGTATACTACTACTCAAGTACTTCAAAAATGCACACCAAATTGCACTCCAGTGAACCAACGGTCACCTCATACTCACTGGGGACTTTTAATGGCTGTGAGCCTCTTGATTATCAGCTTATTGAAACATTAGATAAACTAAATCTGGTCCAGCTGGTTACAGAGCCAGATAGACTTTAACAGACTTCAAGTCAACTAATCTTTCATATTTTTTTTCTTTTTTTTTTCTTTAAGCAGACCTATTATAGTCTGCAATTTAGCTGCCATACTACCCATCTTTAATGCTATTTTTCTGTCTGTCTGCCTGTTCATTTTATCTGTTTGGGTAAAAAAGCAGAGATTGTCTTCTTGTCAGTTGTTGACAGACACTTCTTCTCTACAAAGAGTAGAAATGTCCCCTGAAAAAATAGACACATTGCTTCCTGCAAGTCAGATATTAATATAGCCATTGATGGACAATGAATGATCTTTAGAATAAGTTCTAATTTTTGCTTCTCTCACTCTCTATGTTGTGTGTGAATTAGACTGCTTTAAGTCACCAATGAGCTTCAACAACTGCTTCTTAGGAACAGCACGTGGAAGAAATAAAAGCCTGTGGTCTGTCAGAGCACTTTCAGGCCATTCTTTTTCCTGCAGAAGGAATGAAAGAAATCTGTTAGAAGAAACAAACTAATATTCATAAGAAACATCATCGCCATCATCATCATCATCATCATCATCATCTCTTTTATCCCATTTCTAAATGGGGTCAAGATGTTGTGACAACTGTTACTCTCTACCTATTCAGTGCCACTCTCTTAACTACTTCTACACTCATGCCTCCTAGACCTTCTCTCATGCAGACCATCTATCTCTCTAGATGTCCTTGTTTCCTTTTGCTGTCTTGCCTGTCTCTCCCAAATTATCTTCAGTAAATTATCTTCTTTCCTGCACGTCATGAAGCACTGTAGTCTGTCATCTTTGACCATCTCTGCAGTTGGAGCAATCTTGATGTCATAATTTCTTTATCTGTCATTCAATGTGCATTCTACCACCCCTCTTGGGTACTTCATTTCTATCATCGCTAGCTTCCTTGCCTTCTCTGTTCTCACTGCCCAAGATTCTGTACCATGCAGAAATACTGGTCATACCACTGTTCTGTATACCTTACTTTTGTGTTTCTTAACCATTCTTCTGTCACACACTAAGCCTGACACGCTGTGCCAGTTGGCTGCAGCCCTTCTGATTCTAACTTTGACCTCCTCATTCAGACTTCCCTCCTCCTCAACCGCCCTTCTTAGGATACTTGAAACTGTTAACCTGTTTCACTATTTTCCTTTCAGTTTTCATCTTCTTCTTATTTCCTCCATTTACTGTCATCATGTGATTGGCATGCTGGTTAAGGCTTTGCCTCTTAAGCACAAGGTATAGGGGTTAATCCTAACCTCTGGCCAATGCCTCTGTAAGGTCTTCACATTATTCATTTGTGTCTTTGGGTTGTTTCCCAAAACATGCTGGGTGTTTTCATCTCAAACCCCTCACAACCAAAAAATAGTTGAATGGAGTTGTGAGCAGCAGCAGAGACTCTCTAGGTGGTTCCTGTAGGGGGGGGGGGGGAGAATTATGTAGATCAACTGCTTTAGGCATCAGCTGTGGTGTACATTATCCTCTATATAGGAGAGCATGGATCACAAATGGTGTGCTATATCAGGGCTCGCTACTCAATGGTGCAAACATTGGCTCTAGGTGATTTAATTCATATGAAACAGAAAAGGTAATTTTCTTCCCACACCACTCTTCTTTTTGGAAGGAAGTCAACAGATTTCCTAACAGAAGTAATAGCAGCAGCAGTGTTGGGTTACTTAAAATCATCCAGAGACAATTGCTGAACACCAGAACCTAGCAGATATCTTTTTCTGGATTCTGTCTCTAGAAAACAATGTGCTGCCTAATTTGGAAGAGAAACTGCCATGATCCATTCTCATAACCATTACATTTCAGCAAAGTTGTCTGCAAGGGGTTACTTACATTGCTACTGGTGCATCCTCTGGATTTCTTGCTAGTAATGGTTTGTGTCTTATGTTCCTTAAGTTATATGGCTTATTCATTGCTAAACTGAATGATACATATTTAATCTCCTTGATTTCCAAAGGATTGCGATATTAAGAAGGAAGGAAATAGTGCTTGTGCCTATGTTGACAATTTTCAACAAATTCTACCCTTTCAAAATGGTCTTGTCTATTTCCTCCTGTGCATAAGCAAGATATTAGAAAGGATTTTAACTGTTCAGTTGACTCGGTATCAGGAAGAGCAGTACATTATTTCTGTCAGTTAGCAACTGATGGGATAATACAGTGCCCACAATTTGATTAATTATGATCATATTTTCAAAAATGTTGACAGTGAGGCTATCATGGGTGCTGTCTTCAGTGATCTCACCAAGGCTTTTGACATTATAAACACTCCTTGATGAGGCAAGTGCTTGGTATGACTGGCTGTGTGCCTGAGCCATTTGACTGATTCACTGCCTAAACCCAGCAATGGTTAGTTCATCTCTGAGACAAAGTACGTGGACTCTTGTGGGATAGAGCTTAGACTGTGGTACATTGTTGTTCCCATTTTTATTTATTCTGTCACCAATGATCTTCTGTGATATCAGCTACTAACTTGTGGAGATAACCTTGCCATAATGACTCTTTCAATCTGCTGTTGAAACAGGACTTGTCTCCAAAAGGACATTTCCAGACTGAATGACTTCATTACCTCAAGACAGCTTCCAGTCAGCCTTACTGAAGGCAAGTTTATGGATTTTGGGAAAGTTTCAGTAGGTTGGGGTATTTTCATTCCCTATGGAACTGCTCTGGAGTTATTTAAACAAACCAGATATCTTGAAGTCTGTCTTGATCTTTCACTTAGCCTTTGCTTACATGTCCAGAAAGTTAAAGGTTGAATCAGTACTCACGTCTAGCTCTTACACTAATATTTCTGATTGTTTTATCCAAGAAGCTAGTAATTCCATTGGGAAAGGAGTCCTGATACCCCATCTGGAGTATTGTTTCTTTTCCATAATACTGTATCCAGTAGAACCACCTTTTGTCTGCAAGACCTTCTGAATAAAATGTGTGGGTTCATACAGTAGGCTATGCGTGCTTATAGTGCATGCACAGATACACAAAAGTGTACCAGATGGGAGCACAACTGCAAGACTAAAGGAGTGATGAAAGGATGAAGGTTGAAATCATTGCAGTGATGACTGCATGCAGTCATCAAGTGTTAACAGTGAAATGTTAAGCTATGCAAATGCACAGCAGACTGGAGTTGAAGACAATACATGTGTGCAGGAGTTGTTTTCTGTTGTTGAAAAGCAGAATCTGTTTCTAGGGTATAGAAAATAATTTGCACCACAGTTATGAAGGAAATTTCATGCAGATCAGGATAGCAGAGTAGATTACTGCAGTCAGTAAATTATTCTTCCAATGTGCTTTTTACTCCTTATGCCTGCCTACAGTCAGACAAATTTCTCACACTGCCCTTTCATAGGAAATAGGGTCTCACACTGCCCTTTCATAGGAAATAGGAGTGACATCCATTCACTGTCAGCCATCATCCAAACAGCCATGAATGGTGTTGTATTTCACTGCTTCATTGGAGACTGTCCTTAATCAAACCCATGTTGTCTGTTCACAATCAGGGCTTTATCCCTCTGTACCCAGACCCAGTGAATGACAGTGAAGAGCTCTGTGTAATAAGCATGTTCATTATATGATGGACTGGATAAGTCCATTGTTTTGCAATTAAAAAAAAACATGTTCAAAAGTGCCAGGGATCTCCAGCTTTCTGTAATTGTAAGGCCATGTGTAAGCTTACCTTGGAAAGATGCACATCCTGTTGGTTGGAGGATGTATTTTTATTGGATGCTGCTCTGCAGCACTACATGAAAAACAAATGCTGCTGTCTTTTATGGGAGTGGCATCTGTTACAGTTGACTTCTTCTCAGGTGAAGGTGGTGTACCCCTCAGAAGGGGATGTTCCAAGTATCTATATGTAAGCAGCTGATATTGGGTTTGTTGTATTTTTAGAAATAAAATAAAGACACAATCCATGCTTTGGCTTTCTGGTTGTTATTTTATTATAGTTTCACAGTCCCTATAATGCAAATGTCTTTAGATTAGGGTCATAATAGTTACGAACATTTTTACTTTGCACAGGAGGAATATATGATTCATAAAATCATAACCACATTCTCTTATCTACCATTTCTTTGTCCCTAAAATGATGTTTTCCAGCAAAACAAATTTTGCTTTTACATAATGTTATTACAGTCAGAAAGGAAAAGCATTACTGGGAATTGTCACACTGTACTTAGAAATCAATGTGCATCTGTTACACTTCCTCTGCAGCTAACAGCACACTTTAAATATGGTTTGTAACTGGATATCCAGATTTGTTATCTAAAAATGTTCCTAGAAAACGTCAAACTGTTTCAGATATATAACCATTTACTGATAATCTCCATGAATAGCCTTACATAGTGTTTACAAGTGCCAAGTTGTATGCTGTACTATACTTGGATTTCATCACGCCTTAAGGTACACTTTCTGCTCCAGAATTTCTTTATTGTGCTGTTTTTTCGACATTAGTACTAAAAAAGAAAACATTTCAACAGGCAAGGCAAAATAGTTTTACTGCGTATAGGGTAAGGCCATTGCTCATATCCTAGCAAAGGCATTGTGCTGCCTTGTATATCAGAACTGAGACACAGTAAAATCCATGGGGGTAGAATGACATTCTTGAGCTTATTTTGCACATCATTTCCTAAGTTTTTTTATTATGAAACACAATTGGGAGCTGACATATGAAGTCATGCAAAGCTAGCAAATATGGTCTTTAAGGAGCTTTGGTATCAGTCTGCCATTATATCAGAAGTAAAATTTTGTCAATAGGCACAGAGGGTAAGGCTGTGAGCTGTAGCCCCTGTGGTACAGGGCTTGATTCATTCAGCCTCATTTGCCTACTGCATGACCTTGAACAAGTCATTTAACCACACTGTGCTTTGGGGCTACTGGAAATTGGACTAGGCTCCTCAGTGCTCCTCTGGACTGCAAACCTAATAGCTACTTATGAGCCTGTTACATATTCCTTTTGCATTTTGAAGTGTTTTTGTCACTGGAATTATGAAATCGCCCCTTTCAATTTGCATTCACATGCAAGAAAGCTGTTTAATTGTCTGTATACCTATAATCATGAGTTAATTGCATTGTGTAAATGAAGGCCATGACATATTATTCTGTGAAAACTGCTATTGCATTTCTATGTTTACGGGGATATAGGCTTTTTTTTTTTGCTATTAAGTGTGGCCGTATACACAGATATCAAAGGTCATGTTTCAGAAGACTTTTGATATCAGTCTGACATCACTTTATATGTAAAAATACTATATATTTCTTTTTCATTTTTGAACTTTTTTTCTGTGTATCAGTACTGGTGGTACAACACTGACTTTTGTTCTGCTGTTGACAATATGCATATATTTTTGTATCATTGTTGTCATACAGTGTTTCAAAGTTATGTTTCTGAGTTGCATCCCACGATCGTATTGTACATGTGAGCTATTACATTTTTATTCAGTATGCAAATTTTATGCTGGTACAGGTTCAGATTTTTGGCTGAATGTAACTGCTTTTCAAGAACCGTTGTCCCTATTCTCTATATCTTCAGATTGCAAGGAATGCTTCTGCTGCCAAGTAGATATAGTGTCATCTTATTATGAATCCATGGCATGCCACCACTGTTAAAAGGGGCAGTGCTTTGAGGGATACAATTTCAAGATGATACAGAATAGATATTATATCATTAAGGACATAGTCAACATACTTATGGAATAAGGTATAAACCCCTTTATAAGATGCTGGATAGCTAGCTGACTCACTGATAGGACCCAGGAGATTAGAATCATTGAGGCCACCTCCACAAAGAAGCCATTCACCAGTAGAGTCCCCTAGGTCTCAGTACTAGACACACTCCTCTTTGGCTTCTACTTCTTGAATGTCAAAGCCAATGTCAAAGAACTTTGGCTAACCAAGTTCGCGGATGATTTCAAACTAGGAGCAGTCATTCAACCCCCACCTCCCAAGATAAGAACACTCTTCAGGAAGGTCTAATACAGACAAAATATTGGTGCCAAAGCCATGGCTTAAAACTCAATAACAAGAAATGCTTTATAGTACCATTTGGGAAATTATCCACCCTGGCTAACTACATCAACAATAAAATATCTCTAAAATTTGATTCATAAGTCAGGGATCTTGGAGCTCATGTGGATAGTAACCTAGCCTTCGACTGACATGTGTCTAAGGTAGTAAGAAAATCCTTCTATGTTGCTCAAATTAGAAGCAAGGCATGGCATCTAGAGCCAGTGAGGTCATCACACCACTGCACTTGGCCCTTGTCAGGCCCATCATAGTGTACAATGCCCCCTCCGGTATGCACCTGACCAGAGACATGCAGCAACTGGAACATCCACAAAGATTCCTTCTAAAAAGAATACAGGGAGTAAACACAATGTCTTATGCTGATCACCTTAAAGCCCTGTCATTTCACTCAGTACCATACAGACTTCTGAGAGGTGATTTTTGCCTGGCATACAAGCCATCCCTGGATCCTGTTTTGATGAATCTTTTGCACATTAGCAAAACAAACAGCATCAGAACTACTAAATTAAAAAACCCAAATTTCACTTGTGACATAAATATGACATGCTGGAGAGACAGATATGTTTCTCAGAGAATTCCCATTTTCTGGAACAGGCTCCAAATCCATTGAAGCAGAGTTCTTCTCTATCCCTGTTTAAGTGCAACTTGAATCAATGGATAGATAATCAGAAATTCACTCCTGGTTTGGCACCTTTGCCTCTGATGGATGGTGGCAGTCAGCAAATCACTGATATATAAATCAAATTTGTGAGTCCCATTTGGGTTGTATGACTAGGCTTATAAGGACCCTAGTGGTCGTTAGCATAGTATACACCTATGAACCTATGATGAGCCCCAGGACTATTCAGCCACCTGTAGGCTGCATTATGTAAAAGCAAAATTTGTTTTGAGATTAGAAGATGGCTCAGATACTCTGATTCTTTGCAATCTAATCTAATCTAATCTAATTGAAGCAGATATATTAATTAAACTTCATTGAGTGAGAAAATTGATTGTAAGAAGTCTGTGATATCTCCTTTTTAATGAATGTTTAAGAAACGTCTCTCTCTCTCTCTTTTTTTGTCTATTTTAATGCTTTGATAGAGATACAATCAATATAAATTTCTATTTGCACTGGCAAAACTAACTAGTTTAATATAAAGAAATCTTCCTCAGAATTTAGTATAAGAAGGAATAGGGGATAAAAAGTTCCTGTATATATTTCCCTGGGATTCACAGGTATTAACACAGCAGGGAAACTTCATTAATCTGAGTAGATCATGTTGTGTGTATCTGCCGTTTAGATTTAGTCATGCATCTGTCCACTAGAGCAGCAGCTCATTCGGAAGGAATCTGCATGACTATGAGTAGCTTAATTGGAGAAGTTCTGTACTGTTCAGCTGAAGTCCCTGCCAGTCAGTACCACAAGGCTGGTCCTAACAGACCACATATAAATCACAATCCTCCTCACCACAGAAAGAGAAAGACACACACACACACACACACACACACACACACACACACACACACACACACACACACACACACTGTACATTTGACGTTATGGCACAGTGAACAGCTAAGGTGGTTGATGGAGTCTTCAGTCCCCACCAGTATTGCTGCACTTGCTAGACATGCATGTTGTACATAGACACACAGGTAATATAGAATAGTGTCCTTGATATGGTCAATATAGTCCTGTCAGCCCTGTGGTGCAGCAGTCGTGAGTCTTGCAACAGTCCACCTCACTGACCCTTTCCAAGTCCATTTGTCATTCTCACTCTTAAGCACAGCCTGTTGTATTGAAGGTGAACTTATCTCAAATGGTCTAGTAGCTCCAGACCCTTCTGCACACCTCCCTGGCTGCTTCTAAAACACACACACACACACACACACACACACACACACACACACACACACACACACACACACACACACACACACACACACACACATATCTTTCATGCCTAGCCCAGTCAATATAGGACACAGAAGGATAAGTAGGTCAGAAGTGTGCTATGCATCAACTTCAGTCTTTCTAGCCATTCTGTTCTATAGCAGATACTTCATACAGATGCACAGGTGTACACATTGCACAGACATTCTGACACATATGCACACACATGCACAAAGATGCAAAGGCTCATAAACATATACAGACAGACATATATTCATTCAGAATCTGCAATCTCCACATCCATCAACTTTCATATCAGCACAGTGGTCATACACCATACATGTGTACACACGCACACATATGCAGACACACACACATACATATATTGACAGTGGCATGCTTGCATGCACAGACAGGCACACAGATTCACTTGCACACATATTCCTTGTGTCTGCACAAATACACACACATGGACATAAGGACAGACACTCACACAATGTTTCATACAATTATTCCGCACCACTTTTTTGTTCATCAGACTGAACATGATGAGGCTATTCTGCTTCACTCTGGTTAACTAATCAAACACTGAAATTTATAAAAGCATGCTGCAAAATACCACTGCGGTGGGTGACTTGTATTGTATATATGTGTGTGATTCCATACTACACAAATTTCCTACATGAGCAGAGCAGTGGACTGTTAAAGAGACCTAATTAACATAGGCCCGACCCACACACTACTGTATTTACATGCAGCTCCAAAACACTGACTGCTCTGTAAAGCTGAGCTACACTATAACACATTGAGGGTTGCTATGAAATCGAGACAACCCTGTCAATATACAAAGTGTCTTGGTGTGCTCTTCATATTACGGGGGCAGTCTGTGAATCTCAGCCGATCTGGCATGCATTAAGAAATTAAAATATATAAATCTAACTCACTTCTCTTATGAACAGGAATTCATGCAAACCTTTCTTTATCTGCAACAGCAAGCAAATAATAATTGGAAAGTATCAGCATGAATATTTAAGTAATTGGAGTCTATGGCTGGAAACAACAATACCTCAGCCATTTTAAACATACTTGATAATATGCACAATAATCCAGTGTTACTGATAAATGGGTATTTCTATCTCAACAATGGAGGAAAAATGATGCTGCTCTTAATAAGGTCACAAGCCCATCCATCAAGGAACTCTAATTTTCATTTTTATAGGATCATATACCAAGTCACCCACACAAATATCTAGATTCTCTTTAAATATATGTGAAATATGCAAAGACCTAATCCATGCAGTAAGTTTGTGGCGCAATGCAGGTATTCATAAAGTTATAAAATATTGTCTTAATCTTGTTTTAATTGACTTAATATGTAACTTTAAATCATTATTCCTAAGTGTCAATATATCATAATGTGTTTCTATGTTTAAAACTGCTTGTAATGCTACATTACAAAATGCCAAACATGCCAATATTAATATTAATATTATTATATTATAACAATAATGCAAAAGGTATAGCTTCAGATATTTACATCTAACCATGTAAATCATTTATTTTGTTTGTAATGTTTTCTTAGTAAATCTGCTTTGCACTGTTTCTAGGCTCTTAAGCTGTCTTGCGGTATAAAGACAAAAACATTGTTATGATTAAGAATTGGTTTTATATGACTAAGGGACTCAGAAATTCAAGAACATCATTGGTATTGTAATCAAGAAAAGTTGGCTTTATTTGCAGATGATATTATTTTGTACCTGATAAAAACCCGAAAAGGACATCTCAGTGTTGTGGAACATCTTGATACAGTTTAATTTCTTTTCAGGATATAAAATTAATGAAAATAAAACAAAGGCTATAGCTGTAAACTATGTACCCACACATGAATTTGTCCAGAAATACCCATGGGAGTACAATAAAATGAAACATTTAGGAGTATGGGTTAAAAAAGATTCTGTTATTGCAGCTAAGGATATGTGTGAAAAGACTAAACAAAAGATAATATCAACATTAAGAAACTGGAAGCTTTTGTTTATGGACCTGGATAGTAAGATGCAAGCAGTGAAAATATTTTTAGTCTCTTTAGTTTTATATACAGGTCAGGCAAATTTTTATCAACCAGAGGAGAAGTTGTGATAGCAATTAGTAAAGAGTTAAATTATTTTATCTGGAAGGGACAAATGGCAATTGTCAAGTGGGATAAGTTGATCATTCCAATAAAACAAGGTGGATTAAGATTGCCTGATTTGAAGGGCTATTTTAGAGCTCCACAGTTAAGGCTTGTATACATAACACACGTAGAAAGCTATAATTCAAAGTGGAAAGGGATGATGATGAAGTGGAGGGGGATTCAAGAAATAAGGAGAGAGTGAGATTTTGGATGCAACTCCTTAAGGAGAATAACAACAGCAAAACAGAATATTATGTTCATAAAGTAGCAGAAAATACCATAAGAACTAATCCAACATGAAAATGGAAAAAGATTTTGCTGATAGGGATAACTGCAATTAGGGAATCAGAGAATAGGCAAGATGGGGCTGGAATTTACTGGAGAAAACTTGCAAATGAACCAAGGTATTAGGAGCAAATAACTATGGTGGGAAAGGTAAAAAAAATGGGAAGAAGCCAAGAAGTAATTTGGACTGCAGGCTAGAGACTGCTTTCCCTTTCAGAGATTGATATCTGAGTATAAGAAAAGAGAAAGGAATAAGAGAAAAGTGAAAGACCTGCTCTTGTAGAGGTTTTAACTGAATCTACAACAGAACCTGCAGTTAAAAAATGGATAATTAGTAGGGCATATAAAATACTACATGACAACTATAGGAACCAATCAGAGGAGGTTAGAAAAGATTGGAAAGAGAGATTGGATAAGCAATTCACAAGGAAGCAATGGAAAAACATATTAATGACTTCCAAATATGCAACAAAGTCTAGAAAATGTAGGATTTTTACTTGGATAGGTTTAATGTTGGAAGTGTGATGGGAAAGAAAGAGGTAACTGGGAATGTATGTTTTGGGAGTATAATGGGTTAGTAGACGTTAAACATTCTCTACAGAGTACTCTGCAAAAGTATTGGGTGACCAAATGAGTGTAGCTAAGGAAATTATTATTTTTTTTTGCTTTGGGATACAGGATCTGAATTGCTTAGAAATGGTAATGCCTTTTGTTAAGTTTAGTTCTGGTGGCTGCCAAAAGTAATTAATTGAAAATGGAAATCAATGTCTAAACCAACTGTATTTATAGTACTGAATACTGTATCAGAGATAAAAGAACTGGAAGTAGGATCTTTAGAAAAAGGTAGGGGAAAATAAGATAGAAAAAATGGAAATTGTGGGAACAATACATGCAGAATGTTTTGGAGGAGGAGGAGTGAGATTTACGGGAAGGCAGGAATTGATGAATTTATGTAATGTTGAAGTGATGATAAATATACAAAAGAATATATGTGATGTATAATGTTTGCAGATGGGAATATGTTAACGTGTTTTTTTTTTTTTATATAAATGTATGTTTGCTTTTGTTTTAAGTAACAATTTAATAAAAGCGTTAAAAAAGACTGCTCATAAAAATGAATTGGTCTTGTATATGCCTATCTGCTTCATAGATCAACAGTATGTGTTTGCTTGTTTTCCAAAAGAGAAGTTAGCAGTCAATAGCACATCCAGATCCCTATACATTTCAATCTTTTCATTTAACGTTGCTGGCGACAAAGAAGTGAGATTTCTAACCTGTGGTTTTCCAAAATATATGACATAACATTTGTCAGTACTAAATTTGAGACCTATCAGATCAGCCTATGTATTTACGTATTTCATGCATAGAATTGTTATTGTTAGAAACATCTTAAGAAATCTACTTTACAGTTGTCAGCATATTTACTAATAGTTGTTAATTCAAAGTGAAATAATGTGGGGTCCCCAAACTGAAATTAATGGGAGACCCATTTTTACTGGTAAATATTCAAACTGTATGCCATGCATTACAGAAGAATGAGATCCACCTATTAACCATGACATAATCCCCCTAACCATATATCAGTTGATATTAGTTTTCACATTGCCATAAAAATAACTAAGTGAGGCAGCGAATCAAAAACCTTAGCCATATTTTAAGTACATTACATCCAAGGATAAACCCAGGTCTAAGGCCATGGAAATTTGAACATACAGCTCTACTAAATTAGTAAATGAGCATTACTCATTATAAAACCATGTTAATAGGTTCAATACTAGGTTAGATGCCCTGCTGGGCCATTTTAATCCAAGCCTGTTTCCCTTTTGGCAGTTGAATTAACCTATCCTATTCGATGTTAGCTTGACCTCACCCATCTTATCATCAGTAATTATATATTACCCCTTTTGAGAATAACCGGGATTATACCATAAATAATATGAGGGGAGTCATGACTGCAATAAAGCATTTAGGATATGCATGTACAGTGGACACGTCTGGAGTATTTTTTTAATTACCCATCCATAGATATAAGTTGCACTTGAATATGGACGGGGATAAACTTTGGTTTATAAGGACTGGGGGTCTGTTTTAGAGCAGTTGTATCCTGTGTGAGATATACCTGTCTCTCCAAATTATTGTCATGATGTTGGAGAAGAAGTTTATATCCCTGCCACTTGACTTGCTGCTGTGCAGTATATCCAATCAGTATTGGGTTAGAGGATGCCTTGTATGACAGACAAAGGTCACCTCTTAGCAGTCTGTAGGATAAAGAGTATAATGGCAGGCATTGAGTCAATCCACTTAAGCCATGTTGTTCAAGCCTTGTATCGTTTTACTAAGGTATCTCTGTGGGTGTTCCAGTTGTTGCATATGTCTGGACAGATGCATGTCAAAAGGGGCATTATACTCCGTGATTGGCATTGTGATGGCTGACTAAATGGGGATAATAACTTTGTTTATAATCTGCACAATATAAAAGGACACATGTTGGTCTTAAGTTAGATCACTGGCCAAATAAGTTCCCAAATCCTAAAAACTAGGTCAACTCTTAGGGGAGCATTGTCAATGTGGTAGTTTCCTAGTGTAGATGACCTCCCAAAAGGATATTATTATGCATTTTTTGGCTTTGAGTTTGAGTCCATGAGTCTGGCAGTAATTAATTGTGTGGCACAAACCTTCTTGCAGGATGGCTAAGTCATTTGAGGATCCAGTGACTGCTCCTAAGTTGCATTTATCTGCAAACTTAGCCAGAGCCCTTTGGTGTTTTCTTTTACTTCAGAGAAGTAAATGCCAAACAAGAGAGGTCCTAGCAGCAAATCCTGGATGACTCCACTGGTGACTGGTCTCTTTGTGCAGGTGGCTTCCCCTGTTTTGAGCTACTGTGTCCTATTTGTGAGCCAGTTGGCAATCCAGCAGGTGGCATAGAGGCTTATTCCCAGTTTATTTAGCTTTTTCTACAATGTCTGAGTTGAGGATTGTGTCCAAAGCTTTAGTCAGGTTAAGGTATATGGTGTGAATCATTTTACCTTCATCCTTTGCTTTGGTGACCTTTTTTAAAAAGTGTCCCAGGTTAAGTAAGCATGACCTGGCCTTGATGAATCCAAACTGAGAAGCAGTGATTCGCAATTCATTATGTCCTTATTCATTAGTTCCAAGATAACTCTTAACATGGTTTTATGTATGAGTCTGGCCAGACTTTTGGGTCTGTAATTGCTTGGGTCTGTAGATGGTCCTTCATTATATAGGAGAATGACTGTAGCTGTTCTCCATTCACTTAGTACAAAACCTGTAAGGAGGTTGAGTTTGAGCAGTGTTGTTAGGGTGGGGGCTAAACTGTGCTTCATGTTATTGAAGATATCCATCCATGGATATTATTAGGACCCATTGATGCACTATTTTTAGCTTTTGATAATATTTTTAAGAATTGATCTTGTGTGATAGTTGGAAGCAAATCAGTTTTCAATATATCTTGTGGGATAGTTGCAAGGGAGAAAAGGGTAAAGTCTGAGCTGAATTTATTTGTCAGTAGGTTTGGCAAATCTTTTCTTGTTCCTAATTAAAGAGCTTTAGCAGTATGTTCCATGCATTAATATTCTGCCACTATTTGCTGCTTTACAGAAAGATAAAGAAGATAGTCAGACACTCTTCATAAGGGATGCCAGCAACAACCAGCTTACCAGTCCACAGGACATCAAAGGCAGATGGAAGGAACATTTGCAGCAGCTTCTGAATGAAGAAAACCCCACAGAAGCTGTACTGCCCCAGAAACAGCCTACAATGAGAGTAGAAGAGGAGCCCAGCTTAGAAAAAGTAAGGACAGCACTATGGAAAATGAAGTCAGGGAAAGCAGCACACTCAGATAAGGTGACAGCAGATATGATAAAGATGCTGGGTGAGATAGGGTTAAAATGGCTCCTGAGGGTACTATTAGCAGTGTGGAGAGAAAGGCGTATCCCAGATGACTGGAGAATAAGCATACTTGTGCCAGTGTACAAGAACAAAGGGGACATCCACAACTTTGGGCAGTACAGAGGGATCAAACTCCTACAACACTGCATGAAAGTTCTGGAGAGAGTGATTGATAAATGGATACACAGAGTAGTAGAATGTAAGATGGGAGATGAACAGTTCAGATTTAGATCAGGATGCAGCAGAATTGACCCAATGTTTGCACTGAGACAGATACTTGAGAAGAAGCTAGAAATGAGGACAGAGTCCAACTGGGCATTCCTAGACTTGGAGAAAGCTAATCTGGGCAGTACTGCGGTGGTTTGAAATCCTGCATTCCTAGACTTGGAGAAAGCTAATCTGGGCAGTACTGCTGCGGTTTGAAGTCCCAGAAACATTGGTAGAATTAGTGCAGGCTATATACAAGGACCCAGTGACTCATGTATAAACAGTGTTCGGCCTCACAGAGGGGTTCCCAGTGGGAGTGGGTGTACATCAGGGTTCAGCTCTGAGCCCACTGCTGTTCATACTGGTGATGGACTACATTAGCAAACAGGTTGGAGGGGACAGATCAACAAAGCTGCTGTATGCAGATGATGTGGCAGTACAGGCAGACTCTGAGCTAGAACTTCAGCAAAGGATAGGAGAATGGAATGCAAATTTGAAGGCACATGGGATGAAACTAAGCACAGATAAGATAGTGGTAATGGCAGCAAATTGGGGAAATCAGAAGAAGCTGAGAATAGAGATAGAAGGGAAGATAGTGGAACAGGTAAACAGCTTCAAGTATCTGGGGGGGGGGTTGAGGAGAAGGGTAGTCTGAATGAAGAGGTCAAAGCTAGAATCAGAGGGGCTGCAGCCAACTGGCATTGAGTATCAGGTGTAGTCTATGACAGAAGAATGCCAAAGAAGCTGAAAAGCAAGGTGTACAAGACAGTGGTGTGACCAGTACTACTGTATGGTACAGAAACCTGGGCAGTAAAGGCAGAACAGTTGAAGAAGTTAGAAGTGATGGAAATGAAGTGCCTGAGAAAGGTGATAGGATGCACACTGTGGGACAGACGAAGAAATGAGGACATAAGAGCAGTAGCCAAAATAGCTCCAATTGCAGAAAAGATCAAAGAGAACAGATTATGGTGGTTAAGGCACATGTGTAGAAAAGCAGAAGAAAATCTGGCGAGGAAGATTTGGGACAGACAGGAAGAAGGTAAGAGGAAGGAAGGACGTCCAGCAAAGAGATGGATGGATTGTGTGAAAGAAGATCTGCGACAATCAGGCATGAGTGTTGAAGAAGGCAGGAGTGTGGCACAGAATTGAGAGAGGTGGCAACAGTTAACATGATACCCGAACCCCGTGTAGAAAAAATGGGAAAAAGGGGTCTGATGATGATGATGATTTGCTGCTTTTTGCTATGTGACAGTATACATATTCTACATTTGCACTGAAAAGTCACATTTGTCTCTTGAAGAGTCATGAGGTTTTGTATAGGATAAAGTAAATAATTTTGAGAGAAACATATGCATTTTTATGTCTCTTAAGAGCTTTATAAATAAAATTTTACTGAATATTTCTTTATTATAAATGTTTACATGCAGACACTTAGCCCAGGCTTTTTTCAGAGATCTTTCCCTTATAGACTTAGGCATGTATGAAGTGTAATACAAGATGCATTTGTAGTGTAGCGTAATGCAAAGAGTCACAACTTAAATGCATTTATGCATTTTATATGCTCATTTGAAATTCAAATGACTAATTATAAAGTAGCACAACATTAAGTATCAACAAGTAATAAATCAAACTCATTTGAAGATAAAACTGAGGGTGAGGAGAGACAAACTGCAAACCAGCTATATTGGAAACCACTGTCTTTCCTTGAATTATGGTGAGTCATCCTTATCTTCATGATTCAACACACTGTATAATAAACCACAAGTAAAGCTATGTTCACAGGAAAAAAACAAGTAAAAAGTGTAAGTTAATGACTGTACACATGAAGTCGTACAGCAGATCTTAGTATCTGATTCTCAGCTATCTGTTCTGAGACCAAACTAACTTATACATATCTGTTAGACAGGTATCATAACACAGCCAGGTGTTGCAATGGTAGTGCACTTAAGTGTGGAAACATCTCAATCAAGGGCTATGTCTTTTGAAAATACAAGGGTATTTTAATTGATGAAGCTATATGAGCTGCTTCTTAAAAGCACTACCCACAAATGGAATATTTCATTAATCCTGTAATGTCTTTCAGAACGAAGGTATGTTTATTATTCTAAGTACCTATCACTCTGAAAATTCACATTGCTTGAAACAGAAGATAGTATTAGCTTTCTAGAACAATCTAATGGTGCTTACTTTTTTCAGCTCAGTAGAAAATATTGATGGTTTATAAACAGGTTCCAGAAGTGTTTCAGAGTATATACATTATGGCTGACAGCAAGCATCCTACAGTCATTAGTTTCACCTCACAGTGCAAAAACAGATGGAAAAGACCAGTTTTCCCACAATCTTAGGTGCAGAAGGTTTCATATACTTGCTAACACAGAGCTCTTAAGCTTGTAAAGACCATAAGATAACTGAAATAGGAAACACTTTTGTCATACAGCCTTTGTATATGGTGATTTGGAGCAGGTTTTATCTGTTCTTTCCCTCACCTATCCTGAAAGAGTGCTATTAAACAGAACTAATTGCGAGCCTATTGAGAGTAACTTTGCTGTTCAGTGTTAAGATATCTTGCTGCAGTATAGCAGTCCCTTCAGGTGAACCAAAGAACAATAAAATATCATATGTTCTCTTCCTTATTACTGTTTTCACAATGTTTCCATGAACTATTCTTTAAAGCCACAGGAGAAGCTGTCCAAGAAGTGGTCCTCTTGGAGCACCATTCTTTACAACTAAGTCACAGTATGTATACAGTCTACAGTTGATCAGCTCAGCAGTCTTTAAACAATCTCCCCCATGTGGTATTTTTCTTGTTACAACATCTTAAGATTTCTGAGTGTGGCGATGTGATCTAAGAAATCAAGTTCTTAGGTTCATAGGAGGTTACAAGGCTAGAGGCCCTACAGCCTTTACAAGTCTAGCCATGTTAATCCCAAGTATCCCCATTTGCTCTTTTTGGGTAGTTTGCAGAATGAATTTATGAACAGAGTGGGTCTGTGATCAACACCGGCTATGCCTGTCTATGAGGAACCTGGGAGCCACCCCAGGGGTGAATTTGATGTCTTTCATCCAATTATCTAGGTTGCGTATGAATAGGGTCAGTGAGAAGCTCTGTTTTATGTGAATAGGAAGTCTATTCCAGAGAAGCGTCAGTCTCTGGGAGACATATCTGTCTCTCCAGCATGTTCTGTTAATGTCACAAGCTAGGTTGAGATCTCTAGAGTGAGTGACTCTTGTACCATTTGACTTGCTGATGTGCAGCATTTCCATTAGGGCAGGGTTGGAGATTGCCCTGCAGGCCAGCCACAAGTGACCTCTCAGCAGTCTATAAGATATAGAGTAAAGTGACAGGGCTTTCAGCCTGTCCACATATGTCACGGTTTGGAGTTTCTTTATTTTCTTAGAGAGAAATCTCTGAGGTCTCTCCAGCTGCAGTAGGTGTCTGGTGAGTTACATGCAAAAGAGTGCATTATACTCTATTAGTTGTCTGATGAGGGTCAAGTACAGTGGAATTATAACATTCCTTGTCCTGGATGATATGCCCTTGTTTATGAGGTGCTCTATGGTAAAAGGCTTTCCATACCACTGTGGAAACATGAAGACCAAAAAATGAGAACAGTTCATTTATGTTTAGGGTTCTGGATATAATTATTCCAACTTTAAGAGGAGGCAGTATTGAACAAAAATGATATGGATAGATTGCCCTTTTGGCTTAAGTAGCTGAATGTTTATTTATTCCCGGAACATCACACTGTGGAAACATGGTGGTCAAAGTTCAGATTGCTATCAACCTGTGTTCGCAAGTTTCACACCACTAAGTTGGAATTCAGGGGAGTGCTGTCAATACTGTAATTTGTAGGGAATTCTGTTTTGTCAACGGGAATAATAATGCATTTTTTGCATTTAGTCTTAGACCATAGCTTTGGCACTAATCATTTGTTTGTGTTAGCCCTTATTGCAATATATTGACATTGTTGTTAGTAATTGCTCCTAGTTTGCAGTCATCAGCGAACTTGGTGAGCCAAAGGCCATCTACTTTAACCTAGACTTCTGAGAAATAGAGGCCAAACAGTAAGGAGCCCAGCACAGACCCCTGTGGTACTCCACTGGTGACGGGTCTACTGGTGGAGGTGGAATCACCAATTTTGACAGAGTGTGTTCTGTTGGTGAGCCACTTTTCTACCCATCTAGTAACGTAAGGGTTAATCCCTATTTTGGGAAGAGTTTCTCAATGATGCCAGAGTGAATTGTGTCAAAAGCCTTGTCAAAGTCAAGATAGGGTGTGTGCACTATCTTAACTTCGTCCATGGCTTTGGTGACATTCTCAAAGACATCTACCAGGTTTAATAAGCATGATCTACCCTTAAAGAAGCCAGACTGGGTTGGGTCCAGAGTTTGGAGGGTGCCTATTTCCTTGTTGATAAGGTTCATGATAATTCTTTCAATGGCCTTGCAGATGAGGCTGGTTAGACTTATGTATCTGTAGTTCCCAGGGTCAGTTGATGGCCTCACTTTGTGCAGGGGAATTACTGTTGCTGTTCTCCATTCTGCAAGAACATAGCCAATTTTCATGCTATGATTAAAGAGAACATCAAGTGGGTGCACTAGGTCTTGTTTTAGATTGTTTAGTAAACAACCTGGAATATTATCTGGTCCCATTAAGGCCATGTTTTTGCCCTTGGTGAGTGCTGAGGTGACCTGTTCTCTAAAGATACTAGGCAGAGGGCTGTTGTCAGGTATGCTTTGGGATATGGTATGTGGGGATAGGGGGAGTGAAGGTTGAGATGACTCTGAAATTTGTCAGCTAGCAGGTTGGCAATATCTCCCAGTGTAGTATGAGTGATCCCACCTACAACCACTTCAGCACATAGCTGGGCATTCCATTTTAGACTTCGGACATAGTATACTTCTGCATAGTGATCATTGATGTGTGCGATTATGGGTGATGTGAAGCTTTTTCTACCACTGCTTGATTGGCTGTAGTCAGCTTTGATAAAGTTTTTTTTATAATTTTTGTTCCTGTGAAGGTGTCAGTTCCAGTAGTTCCTTCAAATTAAACTGATTTGTTGTCTGACCTAACCAGTGAGGGAAGTACAGTGACCTCCCCATGATGGTGAGTACTATGTCCAGAACATTACAGCCCCTAGTGGGGGTGCAGGCAACCTGTTCCAGAGCATTTGTGTTAACAAAGTCCAGGAACCCTTGGGTGAGCATGTTTTTGCTTGTGTATGTCCCCAGTCTATGGAAGGATAGTTGAAATCTCCCATGACTAAGGTGTTGGGCTGTATGGTGAGGGATTCAAATAAATTGGGGTAGCCAGTGTGCTTATCCTGGTTCACAGTGGGGGATATATAGCTAGAAATGATGTGGTATGGTACTTACCCAATAGTTAATTGGACAAGGAGTAGTTCAAGAAAGTCATGCTGTTTGCCTGTCTCGAAGTGTCTTTGGTTTTAATAAAGATGGATACACCTCCACCTTTGGTTCCTTCATGCTCATTTTGAGGTCTGAACATGTGGAAGGAGTTGTACCCTTGCACAGCCAGGGTGCTCTTAGAGGCCTTGAACCATGTATTGGTAGCATCCTCCAAGGTGAGGAGTGCTTCTAGGGAGTGCAGTTTTGTATTTAAACTCCAAGCATTAAGCAGTAAGATCCCGAGTTTGTCTCAATTAGATTCTGTTCTGTTAGAAAATTTGTTGTTTTGGGATTGCCTGTAAAAGGCACTATGGGGGAGGCAAGAGCATTTGCCAGTATTTTAAACCCTATGGGGGACATGTGCAGACCATATCTAGCAAAAGCAGCAAGGTCTGCCTACCATATCATCCTAGGCTGACAGATACTAGATACCCCTGGACTGCCACCAGAATATGAGCCAATTGTTGAAGTCAATCATTTTTTGTTTATATTGTGGCATCATCCTAGGTGAGGGTAGGATGCTGCTTAGGGCTAGGGACATACCTGTCTGGGGGCACATAAAGAGAGTTCTATCATGTCTCTCTTCATATAGTCCAGAGAGGTACATCTCAAGTCATTCACTCCAACATAGACTATGACAGAGTAATAATGGTACTTGTTGTTGAGTAACTTGAGTCCATGTGTGATTTGTCAAATCCTGGCACCTGATAGGCATCTGACCATGGCCTTCCCCTTGTCCATTCTGGTGAGGGGAACATCTGGATGTCTCTCTGTGTAGTCGTCTATGACCAAGACGTTTGATGTGTTTTGCCTTAGGAGCTTATTTGTTGAGACACAGGTATGTGTGTCGATATATGTAGTGGTTTCTTTTTACTTTGTGGTAAGTATGAGTGGTGTGCATTTGGGAGGTCTCTGTTCTTTTGGTAGGCTTTTAGTGAGTACCTCTGCATAGGCTTAAAATGGCTCGCAAGGGCAGTTAGCCTAGTACTAACCTATGAACCTATATGTGGGTGTGTGTGTCATAACCTTATTTTGTGTGAGAGGTGAGGTTTGCATGACAGATGAAACATGTTCTGACAACCTGTTTGATGCCTAGTTTGTTTTTACAGAGAGAACTGAATCCAATTCCACCGTGTATTTGCATCTCTCACATAGGGTGTTAGTTTGCTTTAGGAGTAAATAGTTCTCAGTATACATGAAGCAATTGCTATGTTGCCTGAATATGCCCATGTCAATCAAGCTGGCATGAGAAATTATGGGAAACTGTCCATCCATTGTGGCAGGATTTTTCTGAATGTGGTATATGGGAAGGAAGTGGGCTAGCCAAACGTAGTTGCAAACAGTAAAAATGAAGTAGTAATTCAATTAAATACCATTAACAAAATACAGTGCTGGCTTAAAATATACTTACTTTTCATTTTTTTTCAGTGGATGCATTCAATTTCTGTGCAGATGCACTCCAGACCTCTGGTGAAAGTTACCAAACATTGAGCAGCTTGGTAAACTGAGCGCAAACCTGCTCAAATGTGAGGCTTAAATATAGGCAGATTTAAACAGTTTTAACACAACTGCCAATAGTAAAGCCCCAAACTGAGCCTTTCTCCAGCAGTCTCCAACTCAGATGGGTCCTGAGCTACACACTTCTGCCACAAGGGTGCAGGCAGGCCCTCTTAATGTAAGATGGCTGGTTTAAGAGCACAGTTATACCAAACAGTCTAGATTCAGCAGCTCTGAATCTATCCTATGCTGTATAAGGCAATGAAACAATTTCAGAGTGCAGAGTAAAAAGCAGTGGCAAACAGCAAAACTGAAAGATTAATTCAATTAAATACAGTTAACAAAGTGCAGTGCTGACTTAAAATTATTTTTCAGTTTTTATTTCAGTGGATGCCTTGGATTTCAGTACAGATGCACTCCAGACCTCTGGATAAAGTTGCCAAATGTTGAGCAACTCCAATAAACTGAGCACAAACCCATGCAAATCCAAGGCTTATATACAGGCAAATTAAACAGTTTTAACACAACTACCAATGGGAAAGCCCCAAATCAAGCCTTTCTCCAGCAGTCCCCAACTCAAATGTGTCCTGAACTACATACTTCTGCCTCAAGGGTGCAGTGATACCAAACAGTCTAGATTCAGCAGGTCTGAATATAGCCTATGCTATGTAAACCAAGGAACCACAATTTCTAGATGGGAAGAAGTAAAGGAGAGTCACTTAAAAGTCAAAGTGAAAGTGTTTAGTAGTATACTGTTAGATGACCTGCAGTGGTACTACCCTCTTCCCAAACTGGTAGCTCTTTGAGCATCTGTTTACAGTGGAAGACTATGGAAATTATTTCCTACAGAGGATTTTAAACTTGAGAGGTTAGCTTATATGCAAGCACGGGGAACCATTGCCAATCAAATAAAAAACACAATAAGCTATCGAAGAGCAGTTCCCACCTTGGATGGGTTGAATTTAGCTCTCTGCTCCCACCAGGGTTCAAAAAACTCTTTTAATGTAAAAATAACTGGCTTTGAGCTCAAGTGCAGTAACAAATGCTTTCAAACAGAAGTAAGAATTCCTGCAATATTACCACTCCTTGGAAATAAGTTCACTAACCCTGAGAAATGTTCACAACACACAAAAACTTTGCAAAACTTGTAAATATTTTGGCAGACTTAGGAGAATTTGGCAAACTCAAAAACAGCTTTTGCAGTAACAGAGGAGGTTAAGAAATATCAGACTACTCTTAAAACCAACCTAAGAGCAGTACAGTAACAAACAGATGGAGTTTCTTTAACAAGTGCTGACTGAAAAACAGTGATAAATTCAACAAAATAAATAAATGCTGCACAGAAGTGTTAAATATCACTGAAACAGAACAAGTATAAAAAATATACTTATATCAGCTTTGTAAATCCAGATGGTTTTAGAAGCAATCCAAGTCTTGCAGTCACATGTGTCCAAGCCAGGCACAAGGAATCTACAAAGACCACATCTGTTGCCTCACCAAAATCTTGAACATTAATTATATAATCAGAGTAGAACAAGCTTGTTCCACTCCCAGGCCTACCCTGAATTCGTGGTCTTAGATTAGCTCTCAACCAATTAGGAGCAAATTCCAATGGAATCAGGGACAAATCCAGACGAAATCAGGGACCATCAGGGATACTTTTAAAATATTAGTGCTATTAACATGAGACAGTGACAGAATCAGAGCATATGAATTAATATACATTTTCTGTAGTAAAAGAAGTATGTAACTCTTAATTATTGTCATTATTCATTTAGTATAATTCACCACCTTTCCTCAAAAAGTCACTAGTTTTAGGAAGGATTAAGAGGAACAGAGCTAAAATTTGAGTCAATATCAGGGATGGTCTTGAAAATTAGGGACAGTTGAGAGGTATATAGGAAAATGCATTTAGTTATGACAGTTAGACAACCATCTGTACTACAGAAATGTACATTTATCATGAGAAGAGAATCAAGCCAAATTCTTAAATTGAAACATCTTTTTTTGAGAAATATATATATATATGTAGGATAGATATAGACTGCATGGACCAGATTGCAGCGTATGAGGGTATATACCTTTAAAAGACCACTGGGGGTAAATAACTCATGCTTGCCCACACATGCTCACCCCACATACATGCACGCATATGCTCGCCCACACCCCACACATGGACACAGGTTACCCCCCCAACACATACATGCTCATCCACCCTACATATTAAAACAGAACACTACAGCACTTACGCTAAAATGAAGGGATGAAACCTCATAAATTCAGAAAAATAAACCATAAGCACATGAATGACTACAGAAAGCATAATGTGTTAAGGCAGTTGAATAACAATGAACCTGACTGCTTTTGATAGGAAGAGAATGGCACTTTGGGAAATGTCAATCATACCATCTGAAAGGGGACTGCAGACATCAGGACTCCTAAGTGTACTTAAGTTTTGAACAAAAGACAATGGAAGAAGAGGTTTGACAAAAAGTAATGGGCTGATGGTTATCCCACAGCTAGCCATGACCCCAATTGGTGTCTTAATTGTGTGTCTGACGGCTTGTCATCCATATTACTTCAAGAAAAAGTATAATCACAGTGAGCGATGTAAATGGACAAAATGTAATGCATCACCTTCTGGCATTCCAGAAGCATCAAAATAAATTATCTACAAAAGCACTTCATCTCCCTCCTTGGAAATGCGGAGAGATTTACTCAGAATATCAACCATCATCTTAATGTATTTTATATATATATATATATATATATATATATATATATATATACATATATGGATAGATAAATAGATATAGATATACCATGGTATCTGTAAAATTCACATGCACACATAAGTGTCAACAGTTAAAGGCAAATAGTAAAATACGCAAGAGTTTTGAATACACACACACACATACACACACATACACACACACACACACACACACACACACACACACACACACACACACACACACACACACACACACACACACACACACACACATTCGTGTATGGTTCTGGTTCTTTTGACTGAATCACATTTCACTAAATCACTGTGGACTAAACAAAACTGACAATCTCATTTAACTGAAATCACATTTGTCTGAATCATGACTGAAAATTGTAAGGTCTAGAGAGAGTCAGTGTTGTTATGTTTTATGTTTGAATGGAAACAGTGACTGACTTTTTTTCTTTTCTCCACTGTTGTGTGACTGCACAATTAGTATATTTAAGTAAAGTAGTCTGTGGGGCAAATATCTCCAAAGTCATCACCTTTGATCTTCTGACAAAAATTTGCTTGACATCTATAAACCTTGCAAAAGCTGTGTCCAAAGTCTATAGTCACACCATGTAGCAAATGTCTGGAATATGATTCATACACCAGTGAGGGCAATGCATAACATTCATTTATTTTAGCTGCAACTGAAACAAACTGCGCTTATAATGTCACTGTTTCAATGCTACATGATATTGTATTTATCTTGTTTTAATGGTAGTATATGTGTATTATGCATGCTGTATGTGCATTAATGGTTGTATTAATCTACGTATTTACAGTATATTGTAATATGATGTTAATTTTCATATATATATATATATATTTTTTTTTTTTTCTGTTCTTTTATTTGTGGAGCTTTTAAAAGTTCACTACTTAAATCTCAAAGGCCTCTGAGACACAGAAATTACAATAAGTATCTTCAGTAAACTCCAAAACACATCACTAGTGCAACACCCACCATGACATATTCCGCCACATCTCACAGTGTCTCAGTGGTTAAGCCCATAAGACAGACAACCTCACAATCCAATATTTTGGTCATAGGAAACTCCATTGTGAGACACACTGATGTTCCATTCACCATGCTGAACAAGAAGAGGGTTATGTTCAGTTGCCTGTCAGGAGCCAGGATCTATCAGATCACATATGCATTCAAGTCACTGAACCACAAGTACCAGCATGATTTAGTCATAGACCATGTGGGCATAAATGACCTGAGACATTCATCCCTGTACTATATGAAGAAAGACATAATGGAGCTCTCCAACTATTTGTCCCAAGCAGGTATGAGCCTAGCAGTGAGTAGCATTCTACCTTCTCAAAGGCTGATGCCATGAAAAAATTGGAAGATGTTGTACTTCCACTCCCTGCAAGCTCTCCTCAGTCTGGAGAATACAGATGTCTGTGTAGTCAGTGAGACATGGTTCAAAGCCACAGAGAGCACACCACCAAAGCAGGGCTATAATGTTTTTCACACATTTAGGCCAAATACTGCACAGAAAGGGATGAGGGGTGTAGGTGTTTCTATTTATATCACACTTCAAGGTGGGTCAAGTAATATTATGCACTTGAGCTTCTCTATGTACAACTCAACGTAAACAAAATTCGAAAACTGCATGTTTGGTAGATCCGATGTTCAGTAAAACCAAGTTGCAGTTTTTCAAGTGAGTACTAGGACAAAAGAACTGACTCCCTTTCTCTATCTCTGTATATATAGATAGAATGATAGATCTATATATATATAGGTACATGGATCTCTCTCTGTATATATATATATATATATATATATATATATATATACATATATATATATATATATATATATATATATATATATATATATATATATACATATATATATATATATATATATATATATATATATATATATATATATATATATATATATATATGTATATATATATATATATATATATATAGATATACATGCATGTAGATAAACATATACATATGCACACAAACACACATGCATATACACACACACACACACACACACACACACACACACACACACACACACACACACACACACACACACATATATATAATCGTGCTTTTCTTTACATTTATATCCGCTTCCCCAAAAATAAAACTGTGTGTTATGTACAGTTGTGAAAGTCATCTTTTTAAATGTTGATATATGGGGATGCATTCCTGATGCAACCTGTACACCATCTGCCACAGATTATTAGCATACCTAGTATCATATTGATGAGATCTCAGGGAGATGTACTTTCTAGAATGTGGCAGAAGAGCAGAATGGTGAAAAAGCAAAAGTCCATTTACAGAACGTAAACTCATAGTGAATTGAGGAGTAATTAATATATTTTTTCAGAGTGGCTGTTCTATGACTTTGTCTTAAAAATTTCACAAGTACTGTCAGGCTATCATTGGACATTACACTGCCAAGTAAGTACTAGTTTATGTAACTCTAAACAACATAAAATGGAAACTCTAGTACATAATAGCACAACCATACATAGTGACACAGATGACTTCTGCCCCCAAAGAATAAGTCATCATGATACTGCACATACTCTCACATCAGGAAGGTTGAGAAAGGAACATGTGACAAGATAGGGTCTTAAAAGTGGTATTTTTGCAATGTATTATGTTGTGCATATCAGAAAATTACACAATATGTGGTTTCTATATTGCATGTATGCCACGCCCCAAAATGAGTATGCAAATCCAGAAATACCTCTCCTTATATGACAAACTGTAAGCCTCCAAATCCACAAATGTGCGTGTGTATGTGTGGGCATGGGCAAGCATGTTTGTGTGTGGGGGTGAGCATGTGTGTGTGTGTGTGTGTGTGTGTGTGTGTGTGTGTGTGTGTGTGTGTGTAATTATTGCATATATGGAGTAACAAAACTGTGGACCAAAGCTGGACTGGCACTGACTTGAAGCTTTACTTGGGGAATAGTGGTGTAAGTGCAATGAACCTACTGCAACATCTGTGTGGAGTCGACATGTCCCAATAGTTTTTGCACCTCTTAGCCATTACAACTCTGTTTTAGGAAAGGGAGTCAAAGTCCCACTTTTCACCAACACGTGTAATGTGTTTGTATGTGTGTGTGTGTGTGTGTGTGTGTGTGTGTGTGTGTGTGTGTGTGTGTGTGTGTGTGTGTGTGTGTGTGTGTGTGTGTGTGTGTGTGTGTGTGTGTGTGTGTGTGTGTGTGTGTGTGTGTGTGTTTATTAGTCAAAGTGTAATGGACAGCAAGATTTGCTGCTGTGGACTGACAAGTGGATGGATAGTAGGTGTCATAAGACTGGGTTTGGAGACAAGTGTAATGACATTGAGCAAACAGATTTGCCCACATTAACCATGTATCATTGTTTTGTGTGTGTATGTGTGTGTGTTTGTGTGAGGTGCAAAAGAACTATGGAGCAAATCTGTACTGACACCTGCTTGCTGGCCTGCAGAGGGGTACACTTGTGTAAGTGGAGTTGACTGGCTCAAATAGGTAGGGATGGGTGTCCTGAGCTGACATCCATCAATTGTTTTCTTTTGGCAAAAACAATACAGGAGTGTTTTGCCGAGAGGTAGGAAAAGACTCAAAGTTGACTAGTATGTTGTGTGGCTGTGGGTGGGTGTGTCTTTGTAGGGACTGAATGTGTGCCTTTGTAAGGGTGGTGTGAATGTTATGCATCGTGAAATGGAGATAAATTGTGCTAAGTGTCGTCCCTAGTGATTTCATTATTGCTTGATTAAGACATATACATTGCCTTGTGTTTGTCAGTACATTGTTTGAATGCCCTTTTTGGAGTATGGTATCACTGCTACAGCTACTTGTACAGTTTCAATACATATGTGTCATGAAGTATGTACATGCCTTTCTGATTTGGGGTAGTTGTAATAGAGAACAGATGAATAGCAATATTGGATCACTTATCAGCGTACCCCAAAAGTGTCCCTAATTTTGGCTTATACTTTTGCTCTGAGATACTACAGTCCATAATGCTTTTTGAAAAAGGTGTTGGATTCTCATCAACAAATAATGACATTCATTGCAATTAAGACTTTTTTCTTCAGAAAATGAATGCTAATTTGTGTAGTCTTATTTTGTGAGCTTACTAAATCAGTAGTATTGCTATTTTCAAAAGTATCTGATTTGCATACTTTCTCCATGAGTCTGTTCTGAGAGAATGAGAGATCTACTACAAGTATACAACTAAGACAAACTACATAAAACAAAAGTAACATAAAGTACTGGGTCACATCGTTTGGGAGGTCATTGTTAAGAAAAAAAACGAGAACTGTTTCATTGTTATCTAAAGCTTGGCATTAAATGGCATATTTCAGGTTATGCTGTAGCAGAAAAACTATGCAAAGATAACTATGTGATCAGCCAGAATGCAATTTTACTGTCCACATTTTAAGAAATGGATAGATTGGCCTAAGCTTTGGATTGATGTGTGCGCTTTTTCTCAAAAAATAACCACTGGGAAATGTTATTCAGAAGTGAAGAGACATATGAGAGGGAACAGTTTTACTGGCACATCAGGCCGAGATTTGTTTGATGTCTATTGTCATGCAAAGTTGTCTAGTTGAATCTAGCCATGCTGGAAATGTGGACTGTAGCTCATTGAAGGAGGGGAGATGGGAGGGGTAACTTGGCCAGAAACTGAAACTTGTAAAGCTGCTCTTTGTAGAAAAAGTATTTTCTTATCTTAATAATTTGTTGACACTTTGGTAAGCTTTTTTCAAAGAATGTCTAGTAAATCGGTAGGAACAACATTTGTAAAAGTCAATGCAGACCAGTCAATGACATATGATCTGCAGACTCTTAAACTTGGCAGTTTTTCAGGTGTTCCATTCTAAATGAATGGAAGTGTAGTCTGACAACAAATGGTAGGGCTACTTTTTCCTCACAATCTGTGTTGTCATAGTGCATTGTGGGACAGATTTAACTTTCCAGAGGAATCAGGATGTCTACCCCCATCAGGGCAGACAATGATAAAAAAAATAAGGAATAAGTACTTATTTTGCCGCAGGCAGCTTTAGGAGGTGCAGTAATTCATGGCGAGATAAAAAAAATATGTATTTTCATCATTTGCCCATAGCAGTCCTTTAAATATCTTGATGCTTAGTTACAGGAGGTTTCACATCATCTAGCACACTTCTTTCTAGAATTTGGAATAAAGATATTGAGTATGATAACACATCCTTAGTGAAACTCCAATGGCAAAATAAACATACCGGACTCCTCCAGCAGACCACAGCTGAAATGAATGGACTGGAAGCAGCACAGCTGACTAAACAAGTATAATTTAGCTGTGCTGCTTCCAGTCCATTCATTTCAGTTGTGGTCTGCTAGAAGAGTCTGGTGTGTTTCTTTTGCCATTGGAGTTTCACCTTACATTGGACAACCTACGAGTGGTTACTAACACATCTTCAGTATCTGCATTGTTTATTGAACATTCTAACAAGCATCCACATTTTACATTGTATCAGGCATGAATAAATATATTTGTAGAAGTAAAGAAATGCATTTATGAGTTTTGAAGCAGAAAAGCATAATTTTCAGTTAGAAGAATGGTCCAAATGCTGCCACTAGTAATTTTCTCACTCTAAAGCAATTTAACAGCAAAAGTGAAGCTGTGAATCCAGACATTTAATTTATTCTTCACTTTGAGCAGAATACTTGAGATGTTTATAAAGGTATGTGTAGATTTACCACATTTTTCATATCCCTGGGAAAAGGTCTTGAAAAATTTAATATGTTTAACTTCCAAGAAGAGGAACAAGACAAAACAGTAGCAATTAGACAGAAGTTCAAGAATTATTGTATGCTTTGAAAGAGCTTGTCATCTATTTGCTATTTATCCTCTATAAGGGAACAATGTCCTACTGACAAGTTTATGTTACTAAGTTAAAGAACTGAGCTAAATACTGTAATTTTGCATTATTCATTAATAAGAGACAGACTAGCCAGTCATATAAAAATTATTAAACAAGGGTACTCAGACCTGACTTTGTCAGAAGCAGACCTGACTTTATAAAAAAAATCGATAATGTATACAGAGCAAGTAAAAGTACATAGTTGAAGAAATTAATTGAAGCAAGTCAAATATAAAAAACATAAGCAAGGTAAGAATGTGCTATAACAGTAATAACAATGAGAAAGTTAGATATAGGGTATGCATGAAATATGACATTTGGAATTCAATAGTTGTATAGTTCATATAACTATAAAATTGGAGTTTTGTTGAAGCTGTGGAAGAAAGAATTATTTTACAAAGACATGGAAAGGTAAAGGCAAGTGTGTTCAAATTTTTGTTTTTCTGACTATCAGAAACAACATGATACTGAACTGTTTAAACTATGAAAGTGAAAAGAGTTGATGGAATGAAGTGTGAAAATGTATAAAGGCGAGAATGCTAGTTAAATTGATGGTAAGAAATGTTGAGTTAATAAATGAAATACTAAATTTAAACTAGACACAGGTGAAGAGTGTAACATTATGTCTCTGAAGATGTCTTGAGATGCTTTAAATATCTCCAGACATAATGAAGATATCCAAAGATGCTTTTGAAAGATTGAGTCTAAAATGCACTACAAAAAGGATTGCATTCATAATACTGATGTATACAGGGGACCAACGAAAGCCTCTGGGTCAAAAACTACTGACATACAAGATGATTTTTCAAATTGCATTATTTAACTTGTTAAATCCATTCAGGAGGAGGCTAATGAATCCCCTTGCTTTCTGTGGTCTACTAAGCCAGGAAACCAATTGCTTACTTGGAGCTTTTCTCCAAAATCCTCCACTGAAATTATACATCAGATGATTTGCAACATCTAATAAACAATATGAGTTACAAAAATGTAAGATGTGAAATTTGTTCAGTAAAATGGTATTAGTATTAAAGGTTTGTCTGTAGATGCTAAATTTATACTGCATATTTATGGATGAAACATATTTTATTTGCCATAAATTACTACTATTATGGCCCAAAAAGGGGTTGTATATCTGTAATCTGCAACACAGAGCCAAAATATAGCTGCAAGAATTGTTCAACTTTTGAAATATTTCCAATGATGCGTGACAATAGGGAGTAACATAGTGCTGTTTTGTGGCATTATATAATCAGTGCAAACTATACATCGAATATTTTCACAATATTTCAAAACAATATTCAGCTACAAAACCAAGTGTGTCAGGTGGCAAGTTTTGGTGGCAGCATTGTGTGCCTTAATGTTTTGCATACAATGACACCATTTGCTCACTTGTCAGTAACAGCTTTCATGAAATCAATAATGAAAATAATCATAACTACATGACCATTTATATCTAAGAATGTTTTCAAATTACCCACCATGTCTTCATGTCATTTTTAACTAACACTCACTACTTGTATACACTACCCTTAACATGAAAGTTTCATACCCCATGTCTGAAGTATTAATGTAAACATAGAAAATATGTCATATTTTTCACAACCTTTTGCAAACACACTTTAATAATTCTAGCTGCTTAGCAAATCATGCCAGCTTGTAGATGCCACCTTGCTGTCTTGGTTTTGGATATGCAGCTGCACTAGGTCTTTAGAAATTAAACTTGAAAGCTGTGACAAGTATACTTGCGTCAGCAGTTAGAGGGAAATATTCTATAAAGAAGAGTGTACTCTTACACAATAGTCAGAAGTTCTACTTTCCTGACAACTGTACACTTCTAGGAAGCAATGTGTTAAATATGTTAATTTTGCTAATATTTGGGTTATTTGGCTTGTGAGAACATAAGAAAAGTAAAACAGATGTGTCCCTAGCTATTCTGGCACCTAGTCTGGTGCCCCAAGAACTTTTAAGTTGAGGAACGAAAAAAGCTGTTGTATATTGGTATACTGTACTAAACCACTTGCTATGGTTTGAATACTACACATTAAATGCTCAGACTGAAAATGCAGTGTATTGATATTCAGAGATTAATGCTGGTCTGCACTAATACCTGACCAGCATTTGTCTATCATGCCCCCCCCCCGGCACCTTGTGCCCAGGGTGGCTGTCTTATTCATTCCTCTCTAATTACTCCTCTGCAAATTCACAAGGTGATAACAAAGAAATTTTGTACTTCTCTACATATTCAGAAATGGTTTCACAGTTGCAAAGAGACATTGTGTGCTTTCCAGAAATGTAGTGGTGATGTTCTTTATGACTACATTTATTTATTACAGACGTAGGAGGATTGCAAGGATATTACCATACACAGGCAACCCTGGTTATATGCCAGGGATGCATATTCCAAGGAAAGTGTCATTAGTACTCAGGAGTAAAACTGAACAGACAGTTAAGTAAATGGAAAGGTTAGATGTCATTTAGAAGCAAATGCAGCCAAATGGAAGAGAGAAGAGTGCGGTTATTATAAGGCAATACTAGAACTGCATTAGTATCGATGCACAAGATCTGAACACAATAACTCATTGTTTTTAGTTGAAGAAACAATGGCAAGTACTAAGTTATTTCAGTACTAGGTGCAAACAGGAAATTCTAATAGATAGTATTTGATGAAGGAACTCCAAACTGATTACATTTAATACACCATTAATATGGTACTGTGTACATGTCCAAGCTAGCAAGCAAGCAGACATTACAGAGGTTTTGCAGGAATGATGCAGTATCTTGCAACATGTATATCTAATAGGTCAGAGATAAAAATACATTTCACTAAGATAGCTATTAGAGCAGCATGTAACCTGGAAATAAAGTTTTGAACTGGAGAAATTGTTTTTAATTGCTTAAAAAACATTAGCTTGAATAAGTCAGTTGTTCTGAAAATAGATGCAGTTCAGAATAGTATAGCACAGCATAGTTAAATGTAGGTCAAGACAAAGAAAAAGTCTACTTAAAACAAGTAATTCATAATTATGCCCCAGAGAATTTATATAATTTGAAATCCAAGATCAAGTATTGGAGGATTTTGAATCCTACCGCTGCCAACTAGTGTACTTCCTAAATATGTAAGGGACAAGAGCTATGATCCTTGGATCTGCTACACTGCCCCCAAAGGTCTGATGGCTACCAGATACATGGCCTGTTGGGTCACGCCACTGGTACTTAACAGGTTAAATAAAAAAATAAAGAAAAATGTACAAAAATCTGATTCAGCAAGCAATTTCCAAATGTGACGTGTTGTCAAAAGCATAAAAGGAAAGTAAACTGCTGTCCTGGGAATTGATTTCCAGTGTCTACACCCAGACTACATTCTTTGGCCTAGTATCCCAAGCTCTTTTCTCACCACTGTGTTTCCCTCTCTCTCTCTCTCTCTCTGTGAGCCACAGTATCTTCCAGTGCCCTTTATCCATAGTAACTTCCTTCCAAACACATTATAGTTACATATAGATAAGCACACACACACAGACAAAGACATGAATGGACATTCAAACACATGGACATGTATGGTCACAGGGAATTATTCAATTTAGAGTAAAAAATCCAGGAATCCAGCACCACTAGGAAAAAGTAATTGCTATGTATTTAACAGTCAGACTCTGGTTTTCGTGCTGGAACTTTTGTGACTCTTGTTTGTACGGGTATTGAGCATGATGGGTTTGGGTGGAGGTTTTTCTGTGCAAAGAATTTTGTTTATAGAATTCTTCAATTTGCCACAGGTTTTGTCATGGCAAAGTGGTACTGCTACCACCCTAGATATGGTTAGTGATCAGACACATTCATTACCTGTCACTATTGTCTTGGCCAAATAGAAATTTTAAAAATTATGTATCACTTGTAGTATACTCAAGAGATCATTCTAATTAGAGGTTTATTGCAGTTAATTTCCTTACATCTCTCTCTCTCCCTTTTTTTTCATTAACAGAGAGAAGTGATATGGTTCTGTACATTTTTTTTGTGTCCAGGGAACACACATACTACAGAATTCACAGTGTTTAAATATAGCTTTACAAATATGCCAACATTACAAAATAAGGCAGAAAAAATACATTACATGTTTTAAATCAGTTTTTCAACCCTGGCACTTCATCAACAATCCCGAGGAAGAGATGTTAGTCTGTCCAGTTGCAGGAAGACTGATGAGTCAAGTAGCATAGCTGCATTTCAGTTTAAAGCAGCTCAGTATTTTACATTTGTAGGTTATTATCCCAAGTTCCATGACAAAAACTAAGTGTGATAGCAATACGTTCAAGACAGGGGATACTTGATATTCTAATTTTTGAGAGTGATTACAGATACAATACATGATTCAGAATGTTTGTGTGTGAATGGCAATTCAGACACTTAACGTCCAGTCCACATTATCCACAACCTGAGAGGCACGTGCAATGAAATGTTCAGTAATGAAAATTCTAATCAAAAAGAGCGTCAAGCTATGAAGATTGTCATTTTACTGTTTTGGAATACAGACATATTCCATTAAAGGGGCTTAGTCTCTTACCATTTTTTGGTGAGCAGACAGCAGAAAAGCAGATTCCCCTACTTCTGCTCTATTACTGATGTTAGAAAACCAATATAAAGTAAAAGAAACGATGGGGCAAATCCTGATGACTGAACTCTCCTGCCTTTAAGCCAAATGGGGTGAAGCTGGCAGCAAAGTAAGAAAACAAAAGCCATTACAAAGTTTCAGCCTGAAGATGAAGCAGTTAGTAAAGTATATGAACCCAATCCTATTTTAGCTGAGGTGGAGTGATAGAGATGGAAAACTGTACAGAAGGAATTGCTGACATCTGAGAAAGACAAATATGTCAACATTTAAGGAAGATCCATGCAGCACTGTAGATTTTGAGGAATAAAACCTGGTTACACTGTTAGTGGTTTGGATACTGAGAGTGTTGGAGGAGGATGGGAGTGAGTTACCAATACTGACTTACTCATCCTGGCAGGATGGAGGTGACAAGCCATAATGCACTGCCAGCCCTCTCCAGTCAGTGGATGAATGTCAGGACATAGCTGTGTGTGGCATGGCGGCTGTGAGAGTGCAAAGTCAAGGAAGGATGTCTTAAATAGCAGAGGCCTACCTGGTAATGCCATAAAGCAGTGGGACTAGTCTAGCTGTTGGCCACTTCAAGGATATGTGGTTAGATAAGAGAAATTAACCTGCGTGACTCATACACTGGACTGCTCCCTAACATCTGACCCTCATCTCTGGAGGAGTAAACAAATGGGTTGTAATACTCTTCCAGCATAGGAGAATGTTGGGCTTTTGGTCTAATGATATGAATAAATGGGATTATTGTGTGCAGGTTGTACAGCCACTGGTTTAGGGGGAGTAGTGTGCCCCAAAAAAAGTTTCAGGAAGGTGATCAAACAGAATTGTCACATCTAGTGCTATCAAACACACAAAAAACAAGACACTGTGAGTGCTGTGGTAACACCAGCTGCAGAGAGCTTCTCTCCCGTGTCACCAAGAAAAGTCGTAGAACAGTAACAACTGTCCCAGAAGGAAGATCAGATGTCTGAAGAAAAAGGTGCTATTAAATACTTGATAAACCAGACATATATGAAAACACTTCAAGAAGTGATCATGATACTAAAGAAAGAAAATCTGACTGTATTAAAATATTTATTAAAGTGAATAAAAATTTGATTTTGATATAAAGCGCTTAAGTTGCACAGCATAATGCATCCGAGATTATCCAAGTGCAACTAACTCTGGGCAAGACCGCAATCCAAATTGTAGCTTGCTACAGACCCCCCACCATGCCCCAGGATTCACACTCCTCATTTCTTGATACACTGGAAATTATTAGGGTACAACCAAACACCCTAATAATGGGCAATTTCAACTACCCCACCATTAACTGGGAAAACTACTCATGTGCCAACTCTTTTGCTCAACGTTTTCTAGAATTCATAAATTCCAATGCCTTGGATCAACTTATTCACACTCCCACCAGGGGCAGCAGTATCCTAGACCTGGTCATTACCAACATGGGAAACCAGTGTTCCACACCAGAGGTCAATTCCTTGTTGGTCAGATCCGACCACAAGCTAATCAGCCTAGACATCCACATCCCACCCCCACCCCCAATTAGGGAAACCATTGTAAAAAACTTCTCCAAAGCCAACTTCACACTTCTTAAGACAGAAGTGGCAAACTTCATGACACCCATGCAGACGGACAATAGAGATATGACTGCCGAATCCTACACAAATGCACTTTATAAGCACTTACACGAGTGCATGGATCATGCTATCCCTAATAGAACCAAGATGTTATCCTCCAAAAAAAGGAAGCCAATCTGGTGGTCCTCTGCCATAAACAAACTCTACAACAGAAGAAAGAAACTGTTGCAAAAAAGAGTAAAATCCCATGACTGGAGGAACTCCCTGGTCAACCTCAATAAGAAGCTGAGATCCCTCATAAAATCCTCCAAAGCAAGTTACGAAAACAAAATTGCCACTGACTCTAAAGACAACCACAAAGCATTCTATAGCTATGTCAAGAATCTAAATGGGAACACTCAGATCTGCTCTGAGTTACAGCACAATGGCACTAAATATACAGAACCAACTGATATTGCCAACATCCTAGCAGATAGGTTCAGTGCTAACTTTACCCCCCTCTCATCCCCTAGAGGGCCCATCTCTATACTGGAAGAATGCAAAGTTCCTATAATCACGGCTGCACAGGTAAAAAACACACTCTCCAAAGCCAAGAACACAGCATCCATGGGACCTGACAATATCCCAGGCTGCATTCTACACGAACTACAGAATGAACTGGCACCCTACCTAAGTACCATGTTCAATCATAGCCTCACCTCAGGCTTTGTACCCACTGAATGGTGCACCACGATGGTTATCCCACTCCACAAAGGGGGAGCCATGAAGGACCCTGGGAACTACCGCCCCATTAGCCTGACGAGCCTGGTCTGCAAGGCCATGGAACGTATCATCGTAGAACTCATAAACAAAGACATTGGTAATCTCCAAACTCTGGACCCTACCCAGTTTGGATTTGTAAAAGGCAGATCATGTCTCCTAAACCTGAATGATTTCTTTGAAGCAGTCACCAAAGCCATAGATGAGGGTAAAATGGTTCACACAGCTTATCTAGATCTCACCAAGGCTTTCAACACCATCCCCCACTCTGGAATTATAGATAAGCTCACTAAACTAGGTATAAATCCCTATGTCACAAGATGGGTTGCCAACTGGCTCACGGACAGAACCCACACTGTGAAAGTAGCGGATTCCAAATCCGACATCAGACCAGTGACAAGTGGAGTACCACAGGGTTCAGTCCTGGGTCCTCTCCTGTTTGGTATCTACTTCTCTGAAGTGCAGGCCAACACAGAAGGTCTTTGGCTAACAAAGTTTGCAGATGACTGCAAACTAGGAGCCATAATTGAAACTTCTAATGATGTGGACAAACTACAAAATGGCCTCACTGAGACAGATACCTGGTGTCAAAGCCATGGCCTGAAGCTCAATGCCAAAAAGTGTATTGTCATCCCCTTTGGTAAAAACTCTGTACCCATGAACTACCACATAGCTGGTAGACTACTTAATGCCGAAAATGTGATAAGAGACCTTGGGACACAGGTGGAAAGTAGTCTCTCTCCTTTGATAATCACATCGCTACAGTGGTTAGGAAATCCTTCTACATGGCTCATCTCATCACAAAAGGATTCTCATTCAGAAAAAAAGAGGTCATTGTTCCCCTCTACTCATCACTCATTAGACCCATTATAGAGTACAACGCCCCTTTTGGTATGTACCTCACAAGACATCTCCAACAACTGGAAAGACCACAGAAATACCTCACAAAGAGGATTACTGGCCTCAAACAGATGCCCTATGCAGACCGTCTCAAAAAACTACCGCTTTACTCCATCGCATATCGCCTACTCAGGGGCGATCTCTGCCTAACATACAAAGCTATATCAAACCCAGAGCTGTTGGACATGCTCCACTTAAAGAAATCCCAATCCCTCGGAGCTACACGCTCTAGGGACCTAAACCTTGTCACCACAATAAACAGAACATGCTGGAGGGATAGATTCCTGTCCCAGAGACTTCCCATACTCTGGAACAGACTACCTATCTATGTCAAACAGAGCTCCTCATTAGCACTCTTTAAGAAAAATCTTGATGATTGGATGGGAAATGGGAAATTCACCCCGGGGATCACTTCTGTGGCTCTGCTCGACAGGGGCACACTAAAATAATTTTCTTGGGTGGCGAAAGCCAGGGTACATTTTTTGGCTAGGCTTGTATGGGCACTAGGGCCAATAGCCTAGTACCTACCTATGAACCTATGAACCTATGATATGGTATGAAAACTATAATGTTAACAATTTAAAATGGTCACTGTAATGCCACCTCAAATAATGCATATAAAATTGGTCTATTTTATAATTAAAAAAGGGGGGTACAGCTTATGGGGGTATGTATGTTTAAATAAACTGATGCTTAGCCTACAGGAAGTTAAATAGCATGTGTACACTTCTTTCTAGTCAACAGTGACCTCATGGAGGCTGGCAACATGTCCACAGTGAATGATTTTCTTGCTGAGCATTCTGACAAACATCCAAATTTTATATAGATAATCTTTTTCTATCAGATTGTTAATATGTAGCTGTTTCATAACCAGGAGTGTACTGTTCTTAATCATCACAAGGACATAGTTCAGTCACTGCCTAAACTCAGTAAAAGAATGTCAGAAGCTGTCTACAGGGAACTATCTGCCTGGTGTGCAACCAATCCGCCTTGCTACTTGCTTGCATTACATTTTCATCTTTATCCTGTCTGTGATGACTTCTACCGAGTCATGTTCCACTTCTTACTAAGTATTGTCTTATTCTCTCTGTCCATCTGCATTGCTTCCACAATGTAATGTTTTGACCTATTTCATCACAGGCATACAAAGAATGATAGTATGAGGTTTTGTGTTATAGAATTAGAAATAAGAGTCTGGGTAAAATAAAAGATTTTGCAACATACATATTTTTACAAGGAATACCTGTGACGCATGTTAATAATATATAAAGGTCCATTTTTAAATAGTTCATAGGTTCATAGGTAGGTACTAGGCTATCTGTCCGAGGGCATTTATAAGCCTAGCCAGAGTGTGTCGGCTTTCGCTGCCCCATTGATTAATTAACTGAGCCTCTGTCAAGCAGAGCCAATGAAGTGATCCCAGGGGTGTATTTTCTGTTACCCATCCACTCGTCAAGGCTTCTCTTGAAGAGTGTTAGTGAGGGGCTCTGCCTAATGTAGTTAAGAATTTTGTTCCAAAGCACAGGGAGTCTCTTTGACAGGAATCTATCCCTCCAACATGTTCTATTTATTGTTGTGGCGAGGTTTAGCTCACTAGAGCACGTGGCTCACAGTGACTTGGATTTCTTTAGGTGGAGCATGTCCATCAATTCTGAGATGGACATGGCTTTGTAAGTCAGGCAGAGATCACCTCTGAGTAAGCGATATGCCACTGAGTACAGCCAGAGATTTTTCAGTCGGGCTGCATAGGACATATGTTTGAGGCCAGTAATCCTCTTGGTGAGATGCTTTTGTGGTTTTTCCAGCTGTTGGAAGTGTCTTGTGAGGTACATCCCAAATGGGGCATTGTACTCTATGATGGGTCTGATGAGTGATGAGTAGAGGGGCACTATAACCTCTTTATTTCTAGATGCAAACCCCTTAGTAATTAGATGGGCCACATAGAAGGATTTCCTAACTACTTTGGCAATATGATTGTCAAAGGAAAGATTACTATCTACCTGGGTCCCCAGATCTCTTATTACCTCTTCTGTATTAAGGGGGCTGCTGCCTATGTGGTAATTTGTGGGTGTTTTGTTTTTCCCAAATGGGATGACTATGCATTTTTTGGCATTTAGCTTGAGGCCATGACTTTAACACCAGGTGTCTGTCTCAGTAAGGCCTTTTTGAAGGATGTCCGTGTCAGCTGGAGAGTCAATTATGGCTCTCAGTTTGCAGTCATTGGTGAACTTGGTTAGCCATAGTCCTCCTGTGTTTGCCTGTAGTTCTGAGAAATATATGCCAAACAGTAGGGGTCCCAGAACCGAGCCTTGCGGGACACCACTTGTGACTGGTTTAGAGTCGGACCTGGAGCCCGCTATTCTTACCGTGTGAGTTCTGTCTGTAAGCCAGTTGGCAACCCATCTTGTGACCTAGGGGTTATGTTCAGGCTGGTGACTTTTTCTATAATACCTGAGTGAGGAATGGTACCGAACGCCTTGGTGAAATCAAGGTAGGCAGTGTGAACCACCTTTCCCTCGTCTATGGCCTTGGTGACTGTCTCAAAGAAGTCAACCAGGTTTAGTAGGCATGATCTGCCCTTAACAAAGCCGAACTGGGTCGGGACAAGTGTTTGGAGGTTCCCAATGTCTTTGTTAATAAGTTCCATGATGATGCGCTCCATAGCATTGCAGACCAGGCTAGTCAGGCTTATGGGGCGATAGTTACCAGGGTCAGTTGTGGCCCCTCCTTTGTGGAGCGGAATAACAAAAGGATTCTCATCCAGAATCACCATTCTATGGGCACGTAGCCTGTGGAGAGGCTGAGGTTGAACAGCGTGTTTAGGTGGGGGGTTAGTTTGTTCTGTAGTTCGTGCAAGACGCAGCCTGGGACACCATCTGGCCCACTGATGCTGTGTTTTTAGCTTTTGAAAGGGCTGTTTTCACCTGTGCTTCTGTAATTTCTGGGACACTACACTTTTCCGGTATTGTTGTGGGCCCTTTTGAAGGTGAGAGGGAGGCGAAGTTTGCACTGAATCTATCTGCCAGGATGTTGGCAATATCAGTAGGTTCAGTATATTTTGTGCTATTTTGCACTAGCTCAGAGCACATCTGTGAGTTGCCACTTAGAGTCTTGACATAGCTAAAGAAGGCTTTGTGGTTATCTTTCGAATCCTTGGCTATTTTTCTTTTGAAGTTAGCCTTGGATGATTTTATGAGGGACCTTAGTTTCTTACTGATACTGATCAGGGATGTCTTTCCTTCTTGGGATTTGCTTTTTTTCTGAACTAGTTTCTTCCTTCTGTTGTATAACCTGTTTATGGCAGGGGTCCACCAAACTGTTTTCCTTCTCTTAGGGGAGTGAGTCTTGGTTTTGCTAGGGATGGCATGATCCATGCATCCTTGTAGGTGCTCATAGAGTGCAATTGTAAAGGATTCTGCATCTTGGGCAGTGTTATCCTTTAGCTTGGGGGCTGTGAAACTTACCACCTCTGCCTTAAGTAAGGTGAAGTTTGCTTTAGAAAAGTTTTTCACTGTGGTTTCCTTGGTTGGGGGTGGTGGTGGGGTGTGGACATCCAGGGTGATTAGTTTATGGTCTGATCTAACCAGTGATGGGTTGACCTCTGGTATGGAACACCTGTCGCCCATGTTGGTGATGACCAGGTTCAATATGTTGTGGCCTCTGGTAGGGGAGTTTACCAGCTGATTCAAGGCATTTGAGCTGATAAATTCCAGGAAGCGCTGAGCCTGGGAGTTTGTAGTCAAGTAGTTTTCCCAGTTAATGGTAGGGTAATTGAAATCGCCCAATACCAGGGTGTTCGGTAGGACCTTCATGTTTTCCAGTGTCTCCAGAAAGGCGGAGTGGTGGTCCTGGGTCATGGAGGGTGATCTGTAGCAGGCCACAATTTGCTTTGCAGATTTGCCCGATGTTAGTTGCACATGGATGATCTCAGAGGTATCATGCTGCGCCACTAACCTGGAGGTGTGGGTATCCCTGATGAATATGGATACACCCCCTCCTTTTGTGTTTCGGTCCATGTTCTGTGGCCGAATTGTGTGGTATGAGTTGTAGCCCAGTAATGTTGGAGTGCTCCCTGGAGCCTTGAACCAGGTTTCAGTTACTGCACAGATGTCGACGTTCTCCATACTTAGGAGTGCTTCGAGCACATGCATTTTGAGATTTAAACTCCTGGCGTTGAGTAGCATAACACTCATTTTTTTACTTGTGCTGTTTACGGTGGTGGGTTTGTATTTTGAACCTTGCCTAAAAAAGGCATTATGGGGGCAGCAAGAGCCTTGGCCAGTATTCGAAAGCCAAGGGGTGACAGGTGCAAGTCATCTCTTGCAAAGCAACATGGCTTGTCGAGCATGTCATCCCAGGCTGACAGACACTGGATCCCCTTTGAATAGCTTAGCCAATTGTTGAAATTGATCAGTTTTTCTTTATACTGAGGTATCATTCTTGGTGAGGGCAGGATGCTACTCAGGGTCAGGGTCATACCCGCCTGGGCTACATGATCAGAGAGCTCTTCCATGTCTCTTTTCATGTAGTCCAGGGAGGTACATTTTAGGTCATTCAAACCAACATGAACAATGACAGAGTCATATTTGTACTTGTTCTGGAGTGACCTGAGTGCTTGTGTTATGTGGCGGATTCTGGCTCCCAATAGGCAGCTAACAGTAACCTTCTCCTTGTCCAGCCTAGTGAGTGGGGCATCAGTGTGCCTGACTATTGAGTCACCTATTACTAGTGTGTTAGGTATGTTATTTCACCTTAAGGGCTGTGATTGTGCGGCACATTGATTTTGTGTTTTATGTGTTGTCTGGTTTGTGATGGGAGGTGCAGGTTTTGTGAGTGTCTGCTTTGGAGCTCTCTGATGCTTTTGCAGGTTTTTATTTAGAACCTCCGAGTATGATTTCATGTATTTATGTGTATTTTTTGCCAGTTCTGGTTTAGTAGGTCTATGTGAGGTTGGAGGTGTGGTGCAAGTGTTAACCTTCTCCTCATGACTGTCTGTTCCAGTCTTGGGTTGAGAGACCTTAGCCTCCAGTTTGGCTGTATAATTGCATCTCTTGCATGTGTTAGTGTTTTGTGGTAGGAGGAGAGGGCAGTCTGTGTACATGAGGCAGTTGTAACATTGCCTCAGGATACCCAGATTCACCAGCTGGACTGGAGAGTACACCTGAAGTTGCCCTTTGGTCATGCCTGAATAGTAGGGTGAGCTGCTTAGTCGCTTGGTTGGTGAGGGGTGGATAAAGAGCCTTGCCCTGCTGGGCAGTCAAGTGTCGGGGTATATTAGTGCTTGGTATTAGGTCTGAGCAAGTGCTGGACTGTATGATGCTTTTTGAGTGCTTAGGTTGAGAATTAGACTTGGTTCAAGTGAAAAACTGAAGAGGAGACTTAGTGGAGCCGGGAATAATTTAACCCTAGCTAACCGGTGCTGCCTAGTGCACAAAACCGTGCAAACGCGGTTTTTAAACTACTAACTTCTGGGCTGGAACCACTCCTCCAGGGACAGATGGCTGCTAAAAGTTCCCCTCTCTCTTACAGGTGAACAGAGAAACTTCCCTCTATCCAAGTAAGGTATGGGCAACTCAGAAACTTGTAACACAGCCCTGAATTCAGCACTAGCCTGAAAACTGGACTATACTAGCTTAGAATGGCAGGAAACAAGACATTTTTTTTTTTTTAAAGATAAGGCAAAAACAGTAAAAAGTACACTTAAAACAGCTTTAAACGACTACAAGCGATCAGAAAAGGCTATCGCACTTTAATGTGTAGCCTACAACAGTTAAACAATTTATTTAAACAAAAACAACTTTTTAAAAGTGCAGGCAATCAAATAAGTACAATATGTGAAAAAAAACAAGCTTTTAAATCACAATAAGTGCTGGAAAAATCAGCGTTTAGGCGGAAAACAGTTAAGTACAGCAAGAAAATACAGAAAACTGATAATCACTCCAAAGTCTCTCTTATAAGCTAGAAGGCTTGTATCAGTTTAAGGCTTTCTAGTGCTTTCCAATAGGTTAGTTACAGGAAAGATGGGAAACAAACGCAGATGTGGTCTTTTAAACTAGAAAGTTGAAAGAGATGGACAACTTCCCGAATGATCAATAAACTACAATTCCTGGGCCAAGAACCACTCCTCTTGTGGTAGACAGGCTACCTAGTACTTACCACTCCCACTGATAAGCTAGAAGGCTGCACTCCAACACAAAGGCTTGGGGGGCTCAGAAGCTTACAAACAGTCCTGGATACAGCAAATCTGTACCTGGACTAGACTAGCAACAGGAAAGGTGGGGATCAAGCACAAACACGGGCTTTAAATCCAGAAAGTTGAGAGAGATGGAAATAACTGCCCAAACGGCCAATAAACTACAATTTCTGGGCCAGAACCACTCCTCTTGTGGTAGATAGGCTAACTAGTGCTTACCACTCCCACTGATAAGCTAGAAGGCTTCCCTCCAACACAGAACGGATTAGGGGTCTCAGAAGCTTACAAAGAGTCCTGGATACAGCAAATCTGTACCTGGACTAGACTAGTTACAGGAAAGGTGTAGAACAAGCACAAATGCAGGCTTTTAAGCCAGCAAGTTGAAAGAGATGGAAAACTGCCTAAACGGCCAATAAGCTACAATTTATGGGCCATAACCCACTCTTCCCGTGGTAGATAGGCAACCTGATGCTTACCACTCCCACTGATAAGCTAGAAGGCTTCCCTCCAACACAGAATGACTTGGGGGGGGGGGCTCAGAAGCTTACAAAGAGTCCTGGATACACTGATACAGCAAATCTGTACCTGGACTAGACTAGTAACAGGAAAGGCAGGAAACAAGCACAAACACAGGCTTTTGAATCAGAAGGTTGAAAGAGATGGAAGAGCTTCCCAAACGGCCAATAAACTATAATTTCTGGGCCAGAAACCTCTCCTCCTGTGTTAGATAGGCTACCTAGTGTTTACCACTCCCACTGATAAGCTAGAAGGCTTCCCTCCAACATAGAAAGGCTTGGGGGGGCTCAGGAGCTTACAAACGGTCCTGGATACAGCAAGTCTGTATCCAGACTAGACAAGTTACAGGAAAGGCAGGAAACAAGCTAGGAATTTTTTTTTATATACAGGAAAGCAGCTAAAACAGCAGTAAATACAATTCAAATGCAGTGCAGGCTAGCACATGTGTATCAATATTACGGCAAATACAGTTTAATTAAATGCAATTATATTAACAAATGACTAAAAAACAAGTGCAAAAGGCATTAAATTAGAAGGCTACTAAGAAGCAGTAATAAGTGCAGAGTAAGAACAACTGAACAGATAGCACGCAGAACAGCAACTAACACAGTTACAGTAAGAACAGCTGGAAAAAAAAAAAAAAAAAATATATATATATATATATATATATATATTTTTTTTTTTTTTTTTTTTTGAGGGAGGGAACACAGCAGGATTAAGAGGCTACAGGGGTTGTCCTTCTCAAATGCTCTCTTTGTACACAGTAGGAGTGCCTGAAATCAGAATATGATCTCACTGCACTCAGTTGAGTGAGCAAATGAGATAGGCCCAGAAGGAGCATCCAAATACAAATCTACAAGAGGGGCGGGCAATTTCAAAGCCACCAAGATTAACACCAAGACAAAAACAGGGAGGTTGGGTAGGAAAAACACAGTGGAGACAACAAGAGACAGTAGTGTGATATATTGTCATGTATCTTTAATAGATGTTTCATGTATAATGTATTGCTCTGATCAACTTGTCTCTTTAAAGAATTATGTTATGTCAGCCTATATTCCCTTAAAGATTTTACATCAGTGTTTATTAGGTGTAGTCTCATAGTAAGAACCATCTGTAGGTTGTCAACTATGGGAGAAATACAGTGGAAGTTGATATTAAAGTTAATTAATGTAAGAATAGAAGAACAGCAGGAACTGGTTCTGTTTACTGTTTGCTGCAAGTAACCTGGAGAGAATGCAGTAAAGCTAGACCAGGTAATGCCTAGTTTAATATTCTTGCTTGTTAATGGCACTTATGTTAATACTTTTTTAAACGATGTGGTAAGGTCAGGGCAATATTGCAACCAACATTTAATGTTTTAGTGTTCTAAATCTAAGCAAACCTTGTGAACATAATTCAGACTGAAAGTGTTACAAAAAAATCAACTATTCAAATAAAGTTTTTTTTCTTTGTTAACTGTATAACTAATTGGTTAAGATAATTGTATGTCATCTCTTTGCTACAATCTTAAAGCACCCTTAATTGGAATATTAGAGATTATTTTTGTTAATTTTCCTACTGATGATTTCTGCCTGTTGCTTTTAGCTTCATAGTTCTCTATAGGCTTGTGTCCTAACTGCACAATTTTCTTTAGTTACAGTTTTGTCTCATTATGTGCTTTTCTGGTACATTAGCTTTATTGTTCCTAAGCAACTTATACATTATTCCTTTTGCTAGTCTGTGTTGACATGCTCTCTAATGTTTGTATGCCATCTTTGCCTGCATAGAAAGGGTCCTCAGCCCAGTTTACGTACTCAGTTAGCAAATGTAAAATGAATATAGTAAATATATGCAAATATATGCATGTGTATGTACATAAATAATGCAGCAACAACTCAGTTTGTAGCGGTCAGACATTGGGCATAAGTCGTACATCATGATTTATAAATCTCACCCAATGTATTTAGACCTTGGGTGATACTCATAGTCTAGGACTTTGTAGCTACAAAGTGGTTACCTGCGAGGAGCGCCACTACAAATATATGCAAATAAGCTAAGTACAGGTTATTAGTGCTGAATAAAGAAAAGTTAAGGTGTTTTGAGAAACATGCCTACTTTCAGCCAAAGCATAACATACCTAAAGGTAAGCATCATGTACATTTGAAGTACTATGTGAAAGGTGTAGGTTTCATTACTTTGCAAGTATTTGGATACTGTGGATGGACACAGCTATGGACAGTCACACTTGAAAGACCCAAGGCAAGCATCAGACTGAGCAGCTTTTATTATTAACATTTAAAAAATAAAGAAATGTAATATGTTTTATATAGGGGTATCCTTATTTGGACATCCTGATGTTTTCATTAAAGAGTTAAAAGGGGAGATAGGAAAGATTGAAAAAGGGGAAACACAGATGGAACACATTGAGAGGGTTGTGCTAAAGGAGATGGGAGGTGAGGGGCACTGTTTTTGGCAGGGATAGACCACCCTATTTTTTTCAATTTTTTTTTTTTTATAACAGATTGTAGTGTGAGTGGGAAATAATTAAGAAGTTGTAGGGGAAAAGATAAGGGAAGAAGGATGAGGAAATGGTAGCAGGAGTGCCTTGAATGGTTCCACTGCCAGATAGTGGTGCAGTGGTGGACCCTGATGTGTGTTAGGAATTTTATAAAGCGTATGTGGGTGGGGTACTTGAGTTCAGACATAGTAACTGCCTACCTCTGTTTATCAAAGATATAGGGGCCTTTACTGAAATAAAACAGAATGTATGGGAAGTGGTTATGTAGAACTTTGGAAAAAATTGTATGGGAAATGCTTATGCTTATTTAGCAAGACAGGTTTTGCTTTCAAGCTCTGATGGGGTTTACATGTTCCAGTCTACTACACAAATATAATGATCATATATGTGTCTGATACGCATTTGTTTTCAAAACTGCACTGAAAACACTCTTTATAAATACTTACATCTTGACAGAATATTGCACTTATATACTGACATATGTTTCACTCTTGCTTGCATTAATATACTGAATGCAATCTAGTGCTTCAGTTACTATGCTGCAATAATAATTTTTATACGTATTAATGAAATCAGTTAAACACATAATACTATACATTAATTTATTAATGCTTACCAGAGGATTCAACAAGTCTAGCTGTTCTTTGTTCCTGCTGTCTCCTGCTATACAAGATTTCTTCCTCAGCTATAAACAGAAGATATAAGACAATTCTTGATTACCTACATTTCACCTTTTCCCCCCATAACATTACTTATATGATTAGGTTATTTGGAAGGCATTCTATTCACTGCAGTATTTTCTTAGTATGCGTGTATTAAAATATGTATTACTATCTGAATGTTCATACTATGCTGGTCTTCCATGTCTTCCATTTACTGCAAGTTGTAAACACATTGATACATTTTGGTGGAATGTTTTCTTAAAAATGCTATTACACGTAACAGTCTATAATTTGTGTTTAGTCAGAAGATACACACACACGTACACATACACACACACACACACACACACACACACACACACACACATACACATATATGCACATATGCACACACACAGAGAAAAATGTATCAGTTCATGGATATTTTCATTTCCTTAGCAGTACAAGTGTGTGCTTTGATAGATTTCTTTCTTAAGAATTGTAAGCATATAAGGAGATGATTTAAACATGTTTACAGAAGTAATGCAACAGGTCATTTCTCACTAAAGTATATGCTGGGCATTCACGTGACAATGCAAACACCTACCTCTCCCGCAACCTGTACTCTGACTAGGGTGGGGTGTCTGACTGAGTTCACATCTTCTATGTGCAATTAATATTGTCCAATAAATTACTAACTTTTACAATAATTATACTAATGCATAACTTTATGACCTACTCAGTCTGCCTGCATGTAGTTAAACTAAGTTAATGCAATACTAAATAAAAAATGTGGAAAACATTTTTTTGCATTCTGTATACATACACAAACAAGTAAGTCTACCCATGCAGATATATATCTATGATTACATGCAGATTAAAACTTTACTTGTACATATGCTACATTTGTATTTATACAAACAATTATTTTAGCCATAAACATTCCATACATTCATATACAGATGCAGTTCTGATTACAAATCTGTTTTTGCTTTCTTTTACATTATTATAATAACATTACAGACACATATTTGCAGTTACACATATTTCACCTAGCAAATACTTCCGGTTGTACAACCTTCTAAAAAAATAATACTTATTATAGAACTCTGGCCTTTTTACCACTACCTCTTAATTCATTCAGTCAGCTGGTTGGGCCTATGCTACTGTAGGTCATTGTACCTGTGGTGGCACTGTTGGCATGAGCAGGTAATCCCTGTCAGGGATTACAAGTGCTCACCCAACTCCTACTAGATATCCATCTTTTTCCACTAACAATGTGTGCATAGCTGGATCTAATCCAGATATGACTTCCTAAAAAGGTAGACTATTATCAGGGTCTCCTTGTTTGACCAACCTGGAGCACATCCTAGTGTTTTTACAGGTGCTACCATCATTTAAAGTGCCAGAACCAGAATGAAAAAAGGATGCAGAAGGCTGTGGTTCACAGCTTTGGAACCATTCTCTCTGGAGTGTGACACCACCTTAACTAAACTCAGATACTGTTATTATTGACACGTTTGGTTTAATCAAAAATGCTTTGTCACATACATATTTTTTAAATGAATATATTCACATTTAATGTTTATAGTACATAAAAAACAGTATGCAAGCAGAATTTTTCTTTGTATTACTTGTAATTGCTAGTGCTGCTGTGCATTACCTTAGGTATCTATATCTATATCTATATCAATATCTATATCTATATCTATATCATGTATATATTTTGGGGGGGGCATTCAGAAATAAATATTCAATGTGCATGACAACTGGCTTTTATTAAGTATTAAGTGGTGAAAAGGTGTGCCAGATAATGTTTGATGGGTGGAGAATACACTTCATAGTTGTGCAAACTGTCATGCATATGACTCCTTTTTTTCTAAATATTAAAGCTTTGAGGATATCTGAAGCTACAAGTATATTCCTGTGGCATTCTGGGGACTGCCAAGGACTACTGCAGACTCTGCTGACGTTCACAGAGTATTCACAGGAAACCATGACCACTTTCTCAAGCAGCAGGGAGTGGCTTATGTGCATAAGTGGCCACACACATTTGCGTATTACTGTGATTCATAGAGATGAATGTAAAAGAGCCTAATTTGCATAGAAAACATGTAAATGGATCTGAATTTACGTAAAATAATTCATCACCACCATATTACGTTGTGATTACTTGAGTTATGCAGCAAATGTCTTAGAAAACTACAGACTTCTTAAAGTAAGGAAAAAAGAATTAAAATATTGAAATTTTATATGAAACGCTTCAACATAATGGAAAATTACCTTGAGAAAATTTTTATTTTATTGCTATGATGGGTTTATTATCATGGCCTTACTGAATAGTATAAAGCTGTCTTTAGTAATCAGAAAATCATTACAGCAGCAGAGCAGTGTGAAATTACTAGTTATCACTGAGCAAATTGTTTATTTTTATGTCATTTAGTGACTGTGCTATGTGTCTTATCTGTGAAGTACTGAAGTGGTAAGGATGTGTTGTTGACTGAACAAACATGCTTTTAGTTTGAGATTTCTGAGTGTCACTGAAGAATGATGAATGACAGTATTATGAATACATGACAATGGTAGATGCTAGGGGAAGGATTAATCTGTTAAAAATGTGATGGTTACTGTTGAGAATGTACTTATGGTGCTGCAGATATTGGTATAGCATAACTTTACTTTGCTGGACTAAGAGTTTGCATTTGCATATAATTATGGGGTTTGTGTTAAGTTTTTTAGAAGATGATAGAAGACACAATGGTCATTTTGTGTTGCTTGACTGATAACTCTACATCAAACTTTTTTTTGTTTTTGTTTTTGTATATGACTGTGGCATTTATTTTTCATTTGCAGTAATGATGCAAAACACGGGATCAAGGTAGAGAAAGGAGACAATTTCAGCTGTGAGGAAACTGGCATCCTCATGGTAGCTCTTAGGACATATGGGAACTGTCTGTTTAGTAAAGGAGGTCCCAATCAAGCTAACAGCACAAAAGTCTGAAATCAGGTTCTCCTGCACATTAATTCATCAGGTGGCATAACCACACATTAACTCAATGCAAGAAGAGAGAAAATGATAGGGTATGACATGTTAAAAGCAAGGCAAGGCAGAAAGCAATAGAAGTGCCAGTACTTGGGGGCGGGACCTCCAACAATTATTCTATTAACACCAAATGAGGAATACCTCAATTCTCCTTCTGGGGGATGACTATGAACCAGAAGAGGATGGCACTGGAATAATTAGAGATGGTGTGGACACTGGCTACTATCAATGTCCACAGCAGCAACACAAGTCTACTCTGGATGGTTGGTTTAGAAAAAAAAAGTAACATATAATTATATAGAGAATTGAATACTAACAAATAATGACTACATAAAACACCTGACAATTGCTATTATTAGGTGATCCTTCTACAGCTGTACAGAATGACAGTGAGGGCACTGTGCATGGTAAGTGTCCCCCACACCTCCTTAATAAGCAAACAGTAATGTATGCATGGAAAGTGTCTCCCACACCTCCTTAATAAGCAAACAGTAGTGTATGCTACTTCTTTATTGGTAGTGTTTTCAAATCATTTCTCACAGGTCAGCAGTTCTACTATACTGGGGTAGTTGTAACACATTTCTGCTCCAAGCTACCACTGTCTCTACAAATGGTAGCTAGGAGCAGAAATGTGTTACAACTACCCCAGGAAATATATAAAGCATTGAGTTGCCAGCAGGAAATGTGCCATGACATTGTTAGGGGTCAGAGCACTGTCACAGAGAGTCAGCTGGAAATGGTTAGATTCCTCCATGGTATGAGTGAGGATTTCCAACACAACTTGGGAATGGCACACAGTAGGGATAATGCCACAATTACACTGATCTGTAGTATGGTGGCACACCAAGCATCAGTTGCTGCCTCCATTTATACACTAGTTAGGACTTACCAGACTCAAGCAGGAAAAAGTATTGGATAGGGAAGAGGACAAGGTAGTTTCTGGGCAATTTGCAGCAGATCACATGCGAGTACAAGTGCTTCTCAAGAAAGTACTGTAATTAGTAGGGAGTGGACAAGCACAGCACATTCCATGCAGGCCATGTCAGCATTCATCTGCACCTAGCAAAACCTCTCATTCAAGGTCTCAATCATGTTCACATAGCACTGTCAGATCATTGTCTACAGGATCATGTGCATCAGGTAGGTCATGACATCAGACTAACTCAGCATCCAGCTGTCATAGGTTCATGTTAGGCTAACTGCTCTTGTGGTCCATTTGATGCCTAACTAATTATCCCATTTGAGAATCAAACCTTGCACCTTCTGTCTGTAAGATAAACATCTTAACCATTATGCCAGCTCTCTTCAAAATCGCTTGCACTATCACCTAGCCTATATTTAGGAAATGTGTATGACACATTTGATTTGACCTACTGTGATTCAAGTGACATTTTCACAAACACAGGTCAACATTTAACTTGAAAGATAATAAGTTATTAAAAAAGCAAAAAAAACCAAAAAATGTGGGGAGGGATGCTTAGTACACTTTCCAACTGTATGCATTTCATTCCTTTAATGTTAATGCTTAAACCTCAGGGAACTGTACTTAAAACTGCAGTCATTAACACCAATGCTCTATGTGTTATAATTCTTACAGCTGGCAGTTACCTACAATTTCAAAGTAGTAATGCACACACTTTCATGGAAACTCAATAATGAGAAAATTACAGCTTAAAATAAGTATCCTGCCATGTAAATAAACACTGTTTCCACTTCACGTTCACCACTGCACAAACAATGCCATATTTTTTCTCTCTGGAGTCACAAATTATTGTGTATGATAAAATAAAATAATCTGATGTGCTGTACCTCAACAATACTTTAAACTGAGAAAACATTATATAATATAAAGAATAATATATGTTTTTCATTCAAATGCAAGGTATGAACTCATGCATACTAATGAATTAACAGTTTTTACTTAATTATACCACTTGAAGATATTCAGTCAGTGCACACTTGATAAAACAACTCAATAGAATTTATTGTGCAAAAAAGTTAAAATTTGATTATTACTTATGTGATACTATGACATTACTGAAGAGAAGTCAGTGACTATTCAGGCAAGACTTTTATCAATAATAATATGAACACCTGTTCTGAAATTAAAAAAATATATATTATTTAAAGATGAGAAGGACTGTCCGATGAACAATGACTACAGACCATGCACCACACAACATATTCCACAGGTATCACTGCATGCAACAGTTATACTCTGTATTTTTTTTCAGAAGAAAGGAAACACTAACCTGAATGTCATAGTCCAAAGTTCTGGACTAGATGCTGCCTCTTCACCTGCGTAGCCATATGTCACACATGAGCCTGCTTCATGGGGTCCCTTACTACTGCTGTCGCTTGGTCATATTTGGTCATAGTGGGAATGGAACTGGGTCCTGCAATGACAGCATAGATCACTTCACCACCAGGATGCATGATCATATTGTACAGAATGTAGCATGCAGTAAGCATCCTCCACTCAGTAGCTGGGTCATACTGAGGGCCACTCCAGACTCATCCAGGCACCTAAAATGACTCTTCAGGAGGCTGAAGACCCTCGTGATGACAATATGGGTCTGAGATATTGCTGTGTTATATGTCACTTCTGCAGCTTTACTCAGATTTCTCACTGGTATTATGAGACATGTATCCAGTAGATATCCAGCCTTAACTCAAAGACAAAACAAGAGATGGTGAGAAAAGGGGGAGACAAAACAAAGGAAAGTAGTTTAGTGTTCAGCATTATATTTTACCATGAATAACTTCTTAAATGTAATAGAAAAAAAGAGAAAAATACTTTCCACTTACCAACAAGATGACCACTGGGCATTTTACCATGCAGGAAGAGACAGCAGAGTGAGCTAGTGTGCCAGATATGGGAATCATATGCACTGACAGGATGCTGGACAGAGACATTGGTGATGCACCCCCACGCATCACACACTACCTGGAAATTGATGGAATGGTAACCCTTCCTATTATGATACCACTCCCTCATAGACCAGATGGGGTCCTTATTACAACATGGGTGCAATGTGTCACACTGAGTACCTCAGGGAAGCATGCCACCCCATGAAATGCATGCATAATTTGTACTCAGTCCTAGGGTGACACAATGAGAGAGATGTACTGACCCAGATGTGCCAAGACTAATTACTGGGACTGCTGCAGTATCCTTGAGGCAGAAGCCAGTGAGATCCCCAGTGTGTCCCCAGTTTGTCCTGGAAGGTCCCAGTGGCAAGTATAGTGAGGGCAATACATGTGTATTACAGGCCTAACTACAGGGATAGGAAGTTCACACATTCCTCTAGTACCCCTATGGAGGCCATTCATACTCACTAAGACCCTTATAATTTCCCTATCCATGCTGAACATATTGGGTATCTCTTGATTATCAAAGTTACAATAAGTTATCCTCTGCCTATATCTCTGTCTTCTTGGCCAGTGAGCACTGCTGGGCACAAGTGATTTTGGTTTGACTAAAACAAGCAACTCACACTTGGAAATAGCAAGGCTAGCAGCATATGACAGAATTTTCATGGACTGCAAAGTGGATAGGATTGACAACACTCCTCTTTATGTAACGTATCTGCAGATGGTGTGGAAAAGCAGGAAAATTCCACTATGAAACGCAAATAGGTGAGAGAATGATTCTTTAGCATACACTGGGTTACATCATTCCTCATTTACATCTTATTATGCTTTCATTTGCTTATGCTAATTTAAGGCCATCACTCATGAATGTAAGTGTCCTCTATGTATTGCGGATTAGCCGTGCGTGCTGATTCACAGACAGCAGGAATAGCCTTAAAGTATCATAGATTCAGAGGTCTATACTAGGCTAACGATGACCAGGGTCTTTATAATCCTGGCCATGCAAACTAACCCAGTTTTCTCCCCTAGTACCTTGAATGCCTATATGGTGGGGTATGTTGGTAATTTGGCAGCTAAGGGTTATGTGGAGGGTATTTTAGCTGGAGATTAATTTACTTCCTGTTGACCTCTAGCCATCAGAAACATGGGGGTTAGAACAAGGGTGAATTTCCAATTTCCCATTCAATGATTTGTATGATGACTTTGAATACCACCTCTTATCATGAAATGATCCATACAGTGTGTTGATTGTCTCTGTAACAATGTCTGTGTGGGGTCATAGAAGCCTCTCAAAATTATGTCTAAGTTTAAGAAGTAATAATTCTGCCATTGGTCTAACAACAAAATATAGGTTCCGTTAATTTTCTGTCCTGGAAGGAAAACAAAAATGAGTATGAGCAGGTACACTGACTTTTTTTTTTTTTTTTTTGCGGAAGCTGGCATTTTTGTCCAGTGCACATATTCTCCTTAATTTGTACTTTTTCTTTATTCAGTACTTTCAAATGCTCTTAGAATTTGTTTTATTTTTATTAAATGTTCACTGTTTTATAATATGTTTTAAACTGTATTGTTGCAGTTTTCAAAACAAATGCATGCAGTGCACTCCCCTTTAAGATGATTGTGACCTCCTTACCACATACAGTTTTTGATGCAAAAAGTATGTTCTGATTTTGTTGGTAAATATTGCTAAAACAATGACATAACAAGTCTTGGATACCAGTTGACAGAATGATGAAGGAGTTTATTGTAATACAATAACATTGTAAGGCAATTAGCAAGCATAGTTGTTGTAAGTGGAAAGAATTCTTATATGTATAAAGATGTATTAAGAACACTTAGATGTCACCAAGAACTAACACCCCCCATATATATATATGTGTGTGTGTGTGTGTGTGTGTGTGTGTGTGTGTGTGTGTGTGTGTGTGTGTAAAAGCAAAGGTGCAATCTTCTAGAAAGGTTGACAAATATTGCACCCCCCTTAGAATGATACCAGAAACCAAATGAATTATTAAAGTTAGTCATCTTCTGTTCATATTTTGGCATCATCCTCTCATTTCTCTGTCAAGAGGATATGGGACTAATTTAGAAAATACTGTTAATACTAATTTGTCACAATTGTAATTCTTGTAGTCCTTTTGAACTCCAGGAAAAAAACACACTTTCATTGTGAAAATACACATATGCAGATATGTGAACCAATTTGGTTGCAGTCAAATTGCATAATTTAAAGATGGAAATAAATTTAAATATATTTAAAATGTATAATGAATTACCAATGCATATTGGGTACCACTGATTTCAAGACAGAAAGTCGACATAAAGTCACTTATAACCCATCTAGTGCTGTAATCCTTTTTAAACCAGCTTGTCCACTGTGGATTGTCATATTAACATATTTAACATTTGTCTGTAGTTTCCTCACACATTATCTAAAAACGAAGGTGTCGCAGGTTGAAATTTACTGCGTTGCACAAGCTGACTTATACCATATGTGATAGACTGGACTTGGCTAACTAGATGAGAGTCAAACTTAAAACATCTGATTATCATAGTTAAACTTAATCTTTTACTTAGCCATTCTGATGCTCATGCCCTGGCCCAGCAATCAAGAAGCCTCAAGTAAAGTGCAATTTTCCTTAAGAGCACATAGAGATCACAGTCAGCCCGGGGCTGGTTGCTCCCTTGCTCTCCAGGTCCCTAATAAAACTCCCCACTGGCAAACCTATAGGGTCCAGATCTCAGCCTAGTGGGCAAGCTAAAACCTCCAGCACCCTCTCTGTCCAACCAGTGCTTTGTATCCCTGGCCAAGTAGCTGACACATACACACACACACACACACACACACACACACACACACACACACACACACACACACACACACACTTTGAAAAGAGTTTATATAACCACACAGACACTCCTGGAGAAGGCTGGCGCAGGTTCTCCAGCTGTGCCCCCTTTTCCCAGACTATATGGTAGTATCAGCTGCCACCACCCACTAGCATTAACAGCTACTCAAAGGCTCTTAAAAGGGTGTCCAATTATTACTGTGCAATATTATTATCCAATTGATAGTATAGCACAGGGTTAAAGCTATTAGAGTGGCTTTGTACAATTTTACCAAAGGCATGCAAGTACTCTTGTTTGGGTCTTTCGGCTTTTCCCAGTTAGGGGTCGCCACAGCGGAACTCCGGTCTGCTAATGATTGGTAGTGGATTTTTACGTCCCGGGTTACCAGCCCTGATGCACAACCTTCAACGAAGGTACGCCCCATTCACGTATGCCTCCACACAGAAGACGCTCTAGCTGAGAATCGAACGGGACAACGTCTTGCTAAAGAGCTTAAATTATCTCGATAAAAACAGCCACAATTGAAAGGGTTTAAAAATATTTAATAATAAATAGTCAAAACACAAGACAATACTTTTTACTACACAGTGCTAGTCAAGAGTTCAGAGATCACAAAGAAATACTTAAATAATTCAGTAGTACAGTTCTGACATCGCAGAAAAACACTTACCCCGGGATTCATGAAGCTCGGCACAAGGCCGGCGTTAGGCTTGCGCCGACCGTGCGGCGTGAGGATGGTGCAGTAGCACCAAATGCATAGTAATGAAGATGCACTGCCGACACAGCCACGTGCACAGGAAAGGTGAGCGAGTGCATAGGGTGTGTCGAAGTGCTGCACGGAGGCGTGGAAATGGCAGCTGTCAATGTGCAACCTAAAATGCTTGCATATAACAGGTTGCAAGATAGTAACCACATCAGTGTCCCTGGAGACTGAAACGTATGCAAAGCATGCAAGGAAGTACCTGTGAACACAAAGTGACGAAGCAAACAGAAATGCACGGTAGGGAATAACGGGCCCCTATCCCACGAACAAATGACATGGAAGACCGTGTGGCCATAGTCCAACGCAGTGTAGATAGCCATACCAAGTGGAAGTGAAACGCATTATATGTTAGTGATCCACCAGTAGGTACGTCCAGCCCAATGGTGAGGGTCACCAGCTGACCCATAATGTGAGGGAGGGTACACAGCTGGGCAGATGTGTCCATAACAAAATACATGAGAAATGTAGATATCTAGCGACCGTACATCCGAATTATATCCCACAAGGCATGTAATAGTCACATACAAAAGGTATGTCCGTATTTCACATACCAAATGTGATAGGAAATAGAATAAGCATTTAAATGAAACAGAAGGAGCATGCAAACAGCTACAACAATAAGGACACATGTAGGCTGAAAGGAACAGTATTATCCGTACCATCATCTAGGATTACCACCTTTCCCACTTTGCGAGCGACAGTCCCTCTTTGGGCAGTTGTGTCCCGACAAAAACCTGTAACAATGGCAAATGTCCTGAGATTATAGGACAAAATTATTCCCTATATGTTATGTAATAGTTGCATTAAACAGGTTCTCTGTCTCTAAATTACATAAATGTTATAAGAAACAGAATAAGCAACTGAACTGCTACAAGAATAAGCTTTTATATAGGCAAGATGTCTAGGTTCTATCCTGTGTACTGCCGTGGGTATGTGTCGGCCTGTAAAATGTGATGTGTGTACCAAAAATGTCCCACTTTGGCCAATTGAAAAGGTGGCAACCCTACCATCGACTGTGGGGAGGTGTTGTCTGCTACAGTCGGATATGTGTATGGAATATATCCCATCCTGGACATAGGAATAGGTGGCATCCCACCAATGAGTACAACAGGCCGCCAAAATCTGGAAGTCAGCAGTACAAGCCGAACTTGTCAGGATGTGTCACAGTCGAACGGGTAGTACCCAGGTATACCAAACATGTAATGAAAGAGAAGTATGGGCGTGTACCTATGTGCGTGAGGTATAGCATGTGGAAAGCAAACATGGCAGGGTAGTCCACACAACCATACAGGTACCAGACACATGTAGGGTATTCAATGTGTCACTCTGGCCATGTCATGGGCCAACAACCAAAGCACAGATGTATGGGGTGTGAGGAATCTGTGTGTGTGGGGTGGATGGGTAATGGTACAATCCTCCAAGGCGATACTGTGTCATATGCAGAATAGGTGAACCGGAGGTGTATGAGGGAGCAGCGGGTGAAGCTGAAAGAAACACAAACACATGTATAAATAGCTGCAATACAACCAGACAGGCCATACTGTAGAACACAATCCCACAAACAGATGAATATTGAAATGTATAGATATGTCACCGGCACATACCCACAGATTGGTCCTGATGGAACTGGCCATAACAAATGCAACACACCTGGATGGAACTGCCCATAATAAATGCAACACACCTGGATGCATAATGGACTACGCAGCATCCCCTCCACATCACACAACCCGCTCCCGTCCCTGAATGTCCGCCAAATCCAGCTGTACAAGGCCCACTGGTGTGGTGCAGCCACAGCTACACATAGTGACCACTACGCATATGTAGTAAGTAGTGTCACCCTAGGTGGTTATAGGATTGCACATGACCTCAGCACATTTTCATAACTCCAAAACGATGTTCGGTATACCTCTTGTTGTGGACCGGTACAATTCTTGGATATCCCTCATGAGATACGTAACTTGTATAAACATTAGAATGGAAGACACGAAGTCCAGTCCTGTAGATATCTGGATAGAAGTTGGAATGTGCATTAGCGGTGTAAGACACTGTCCAGCCCTAAGTGGTCATGCATAACCTACTACCCAGGATCAAACACTTGCCCCTGACGCACGTGTCCCGACACGAATAAGCGGAAATATATTGCACACATTCACATAGTGGCAAATGGTATAAAGGTGATGAAGGCACTGACGTAAACAGGATAACCCTGATCTACTGTGTGAGGGACACTTAATGTGTGTGTAGGTGTGACTGACCATAGCTGTCAACCTCTGACAGCAAGATATCTGGACAAAGCCGTGAATAAAAGTATACCTGTCGGCCTCTGAGAGCAAGATATCTGGACAAAGCCGTGAATAAAAGTGGGACAAAGGCCCAAAAGTATGGACAATTTGTAAAGAAACTGAGAAAGTTGATAGAATAACAGTCTGTACATTGGCATTAATTTCCTGAAGTGTATGAAGTCTGAAACTCAAGTGTCTGTCATTATGTTCTGACTTCAGTCTTTAATGACTAGCTACTGATTTTCCAGAAAACAACAGGGTATTACAGAGCTCTGTACATATTTACAGTAACAAACCTTCACATTTGTTTACTGTACCACTGCATACCTGTAGTTAATTCATGTCCAAAATAATAATCCTGGTATGAATGCATACAGGAAATAGTCAAATGTGAATGGGAACACCCCTCACCGTGGATTATGTATTGTAACCACCCCCACCCATATTATGTAATGCCAACATAAAAAGCTGCTGACAGGTGCCGAAAGACCTGTGTCTGTAAACACAGGTAAACCTCTATAAAATGGACAAATGTTGTCCATGTGCTTCGTCTGACATTTGAACTCGGTCAGGGCAGTTTCGTTCACCAGGCAGACAAGCCTAAACCCAGATCACCACAGGAACACCCTGACAATCAAAGACTTGTATGTGCCAGGACTATAAGCCTTGGTGTTCTGCATATCCTTGGAGTGATTAAATATGCAGCTTGGGTCCAGAGCAGTAGGGAATAGGGAATGTGTAATATGTAGTATCGTGTTTTTCCCAGCAGGAGAATGGATGCCTGTGTTGTAAGTGAAGCGGTGAGGCGTATGTTAATGTAGCTATGTACTATGGATATGCATATAAATGAGTCAGAACACCAATAGTATTGTGGTGACAGCATCCGGCCAACGGGAATGCAGTCCCGGGTCAACTAAGACTTCAGCACATATGAGTTAATGAATGCGTGTGTGCTGTAAAGACATTTAAATATGTAAAGGTGAACGTGTGTTTCGCATATGTCTGTTAACCCGATTACAGATATTGTACTGGTACCGTCACAATTAAGAAAGCCCACGTAAGCACAAAGACTTAGTAAACATATGTAACCCACAATAAGGATATGCAAGTGTGCCTGTGCGTGTGTAATCCGCTCACAGCATAGTAAATGAATGCTGTTTTCTACACGTTTATTTATATATCTATATATGGATATATATATGTGTGTATAGATATATATCCACAGACTTAAACTAAATAAATATATGAAATAAAGAATGTACAGACATATATATATATATATATATATATATATATATATACACACACACACACACACACACACACACACAAAATTACATTAATCGATATATACATAACAAACACAGAAACATTTGTCCTTGTAGATATAACACATGTACATAAAAAGGCTACACGTCATAGCTATTATGGATAGACATACAGACATGCAAGAAGGTAAATACACTGCTGCTTTCCAAACCATTGCCCGGAAAGTACCAGTGTGGCAAATCTGCAAGTTCTACTATTTAAACATGGATATAGGTGTCCTTTGCAGGACTCCAAAAAGTATTGTCTAGCAGCAACAGCCACTAATTATCGACGCTAAGGAAGTCACATCGGCAGCTACAATATAGCTGTACATGCAACAGTAGCTTGTGCAAGGGTAATAACACATGGGTTGACAGAATGTATGACATATGCCCCGATACGCGGAGAGTGGATAGTGCTTAGAAGTATCTTCATACTTTATTATCGCTCACATTAAATATGTCTTGTGACTACTGTGGAGGGGTGTCATGTAGTACTAATCTATGAATCTATGAATCTATGAATCATGGGTATGCAAGAATGGGCCTAGGTTCACAGGTGTTGGTTGGCACAGATTTATTAGGTCCGCCCCATGGGAGTGATTAATATTCCTATGTGGGTATAGCACACGCCTATACCTTCCAAACATGAAGAACCCATCTACTGGATATTGTGTAAACCATTGTGGGAAGACATAGGGACTTATATCAGTGTCATGTAAGCGATTATCATGGGCGTACATGCGTACGAATAAGATGGTAACCATACCTCTCAACCTTTCAGAATAAGACAGCTGGACAAAGGCATATTTAAATAAGTACAAATAGGGGCTATGTTAAATATTCCTCTGACAAAGTTAGAGCATTGATAGAATAATGGATAATTCATTAGTATGAATGTTTTGAGGGTTATTAGTTTTAAACTACTAATGTCTGTCATTATTATCTAACCTCACAGTCCTTAATGACCTGCCACTAATTTACCAGAAAGGCACAATAATAACAAAGAAGGAACAACATTATAAGTCTAAGTTCGGGACATTTAACCAATATGCGTACAGTTGAGAGGTATGAAGGTAACCCTGTTCTAAATAAATGTACAGAACTAGTGATATCAGGTGGACAGGTGTGAAGAAAGACGGGATGACAAATGACAAAACATGTACAAGTCAAAAGCATGTACCTCGATAAATGTGAATGAATACTTATGCCCTGTGACAGTCAATGTGGAAGGTTAATAGTGTCCCTCAGGGTGTTATGCAGTGTCCCCAATACAGTGTCCAGTCTCCCACACTTGCATGTGAGTTCTGCCACTGACGGACATTGCAAATACCGGCGAACACATAAGGTAGGTGATAGCATAATATGTTTTGATTAGCACCTGTTGGCTTTTGTGAGGAACACAACACTCTTGGCGGGTGTGTCCTGCAAAAGGAATGTAATGGCATCTGGCCTGTGATTTCTTCTTGTGTGTAGTGGTGTAATACAATAATATATCTTGTATCAGAAACAGATACATGTGATAGGAAACAGTATTATCGACTATACTACTACAAGAAAACTCTGGAGGTATGAAAAGCGCTGAAGTAGCCAGTTCAGTATTGACCGCAGGTATGTGTTGACATGTCATATGTCACAGCTGTATATATAGTACCTATAGGGCTGTCACCGTTACAAATGATGAAGGTGGGAGCTGCTTTGTAGAAATGTCAGACATAGCAGGTCAAACCATACCTACAGCCATGCATACTCCACAAATAGACATATTAGCACACAGCAAAGCTTAGGCCAGGGGTCATGGAGCCTTGGCCGGCGTGTACGAGTAGAGGAAGTGTAGAACAAGGCAAAATGTCTGCCGAGCTATTCAGCAATATCCTGTAGGGGAGTGTAAGACAGCCCCTAAACTGAACGTTGCACGGACAATGTTAGGATATGCAAATTACCCCATTTGTAGGTGAAAGCTATGCAAATGATGTAAATCTGCGATACATGTAACAGTAAGCTGTCCGTGCAAGAGTAGAGTTATGTGCAGAAATGTACTCAGATGTTAACTGAGTTACGTTCTGCAAGTAGCTAAACGGAGGAATGTCAGCTGAAAATAAAGGATGAATACAGTTGACGAAGCATGCCAATGGCCAAATATAAGGCCAGTGGCATATTTCTCCATTGTAAATTAATAAAACTCTATTTGTCCTCCCCCGATCTCCGGTGTGTAAGCATAGCGCAGCGGCGGGAAAATGCTCTGCACTTTTAAAACAAGAGAAATATTTAAAATACACATAGACGTTGTAATTATCATTAACAGTTAGTTCACCATGCAGGTGAATGGCAAGCTGAAGACAAGATGGCTACTGAGTACTGGTTGTTATGTGTGGAAGCGCTCTGTCAGAGATGCAACCAAGGATTAGTAGGCAATCCAATGCAATTGAGGCTGAGGATAGTGAATTACAATTTGTCATGCCATATGGGCCAAGCCACTACAGTGGAAGAGTAGGTTAAGGGGACTATCAGAGTAGAAGATAGGTGACATCATGAGTGTGTATGTATAATCATGAGTGTGTATGTATAAAACACTGTAATCCTATTGGAGCGATGTGTCACATGTTTGCTGTCAGTTACTCATCAGTGGAAGAGGTGTGTTATGATCTATCCTAGGTACAGTCAGGAAACTGATGGCGTACGCCATGGATATCACTGAAGTTTCATGCAAACCTGCTGTCAGTGTGTTCGTGCTTGTGCACGCCTGTAAGCCCGAGTAAGCATGTGTGCGCACGTGTCAGCCCGTGTGCGCATGTTGAAGAATGAGTAAGCTAGTGTAAGCATGTTGAAGCCCGTGTAATGTCATGTAAGCCAGTGTATGCGTTTGTAAGCATGTATAAATCTGTACTACACACATCACACACATTCTACAGAATTCAGCTCCGAGAACACATGGTCACAACATAAGGCTGTATGAGAGCTAACTCCACAGATTGTACACCAGGGTTCCTATCCATACTTAACCTAAGAGGCCCTGTGGACATCTCAATATCTCCAGTATCCTGAATAGGAATCTACATCCTTAAAAACAAAGACTGTCCTCCCAGATATTTGTGGAAACTAACTCCACAGATTGTACACCAGGGTTCCTATCCATACTTAACCTAAGAGGCCCTGTGGACATCTCAATATCTCCAGTATCCTGAATAGGAATCTACATCCTTAAAAACAAAGACTGTCCTCCCAGATATTTGTGGAAACTAACTCCACAGATTGTACACCAGGGTTCCTATCCATACTTAACCTAAGAGGCCCTGTGGACATCTCAATATCTCCAGTATCCTGAATAGGAATCTACATCCTTAAAACAAAGACTGTCCTCCCAGATATTTGTGGAAACTAACTCCACAGATTGTACACCAGGGTTCCTATCCATACTTAACCTAAGAGGCCCTGTGGACATCTCAATATCTCCAGTATCCTGAATAGGAATCTACATCCTTAAAAACAAAGACTGTCCTCCCAGATATTTGTGGAAACTAACTCCACAGATTGTACACCAGGGTTCCTATCCATACTTAACCTAAGAGGCCCTGTGGACATCTCAATATCTCCAGTATCCTGAATAGGAATCTACATCCTTAAAAACAAAGACTGTCCTCCCAGATATTGGTGAAACTAACTCCACAGATTGTACACCAGGGTTCCTATCCATACTTAACCTAAGAGGCCCTGTGGACATCTCAATATCTCCAGTATCCTGAATAGGAATCTACATCCTTAAAAACAAAGACTGTCCTCCCAGATATTTGTGGAAACTAACTCCACAGATTGTACACCAGGGTTCCTATCCATACTTAACCTAAGAGGCCCTGTGGACATCTCAATATCTCCAGTATCCTGAATAGGAATCTACATCCTTAAAACAAAGACTGTCCTCCCAGATATTTGTGGAAACTAACTCCACAGATTGTACACCAGGGTTCCTATCCATACTTAACCTAAGAGGCCCTGTGGACATCTCAATATCTCCAGTATCCTGAATAGGAATCTACATCCTTAAAAACAAAGACTGTCCTCCCAGATATTTGTGGAAACTAACTCCACAGATTGTACACCAGGGTTCCTATCCATACTTAACCTAAGAGGCCCTGTGGACATCTCAATATCTCCAGTATCCTGAATAGGAATCTACATCCTTAAAAACAAAGACTGTCCTCCCAGATATTTGTGGAAAGTATGTCCTATTATTGTATTAATTAAATTCTACTCACCAGGACATTTTTTTTACCCTAGCCAGGTAAACCAGCAGCCCCCCCCCCTTTTAGATTTGGCCTTTTTTCCCCTCTCGGTCACACCTCTGTTCTGCCTTTACCCTTACTTATACCTCCCTGTTTCCTGCTGTTCATACTTAGTTAACCTCCAGTGTATTTCGTCTGTTTTTTTCTTTCCTTTACCTGGCCACTAGGTGGCGCTCTTGTCAATTCATTCTCCTACTTTCACAATCTTTAGTAATTCCTACTGCTCTTCCTATTGTTCCAACCTGATTTTTATCTTGTTTTCTTTCTTTCTTTCTTAAACACATCTCATTTACCTTATCCAGTATTTTATTACTAACCCCACACAAGTCTTCCCTACCTTCCTAACCCACCTTTACTTTTCCACCTGTTCTCTACCTCCTGACTGATTGTTTTCTGCTACTGGTCGTCTTGTTGTGACACCAGCCTCTTTCTGCCCGCCCTACCTACACACTCTTGGTCCCCTTCCCCTCTCTTCTTATTTTATTTCATCTGTCTATCCCTCCCTCAACATCTACTCTACCTTCTTTCTCTATCTGCCCATCTACGTAACCTTCCTTAGTGTGTATTCACTTCTCCGTGCCCTCCCCTTCCTCGCATCTGCTGTACAGATTCTTCTGTACCTTCCTAACCTCTTTCTCTTAACCTGTCCCCTCCCCCTCCTACTCCACTTCCGTTTCCATAGTATAAATTTACCCATCCCTCAGCCGTTTCCTCCCTATAGGTTATCCCTAGGTGGGCTGCTGCGTCTCCTTGGTCCTGAGGGTAGATCTCTATCTTTCCGCATGTGAGTACTGTGTTTTTATGCAATGTTGAACTGTTATCACGGCTGTTGTCGTTAATTGTAGTCACGGTTTTTCTTTTGGGTTTCCTTCACTTTAATTACTGTTGAAATATCTGTTGATAATGTTGTGTTTTTGACTAATTATGTGGCAATAACTGTTTTTACCTGTGCTGCTGTACATCTACCAATTACGCCACTGCAGAACACGTGGAACGCCATTTCCACTCTGGGACCGTGAAAGCGGTATTCCCCCTTCATCTCGCCTTCCTCCTTGGTCGCTTCTTTAGAGGGATTATCTCCCTGCTTTTTATCTGCCATTAAGCGCTAACAGCGCTATTACCGGACTTATTCCCCTTGGCCTTTAACTATTAATAGCGCCTTTATGTGGTTTTTTGTGACGCCTGTACCATTCCCCTTACCCCTTTACTAACTAACCAGCCCAAACGGCGGCTTACTCCACACGGGTTGTTGCCACCACTTAAAGCTTTGTTATTACACTCTTTAATAACGCACCCACAACGCGCCTTTGTGCATTTTAGGCAAGTTTAACTTCTCTGCCTGAAGCTTTGTCCCAATATGTTTTTGCACTACTATATCTCATGTGTTTCAACTCAGTAATTGAGTTATTTCAATCTGTTTGTACACTGTAGCGCTCCTTTACCGCTATTAAAGAGCGGAACCTTAAGGAGTGTCTTAAGGTGCCATCTGCACCTTTTTTCTTAAGCTCGCCCAGTAGCCGGTTCCTCCTGCAGGCTTTCTTTCTACAATTTTCCTGTCTAATTTTCATTGTTTGGCCCTGGCCCCTCCACCTACACTAGGCAACCCTACTCTCCTTGCTGCGACATTCTGGTAGTGCCCCCCCCCTAGGCTAGACTCCACGTGGTCTCCCCACTGGAGCTCTAGTGCTCTAATACTCCTGCCTATCATGGTAGTTTACTGGCGTGCAGTTGTTTATTAATCCTGTACGACACGTTTTTATCATTACTTAATGTATAGCTCCTCTTGCTGGCTTCTGCTTAATATGTTATAATACAGTTTTAGATCTTAGATCTTATTAGCTGAGGTATTTTTGTAATGGCGTTTTGTGCACTAAGTCTATAGTCTCTGAGTGTGTACGCTAAGATTAGGTCCTGCTCTCTGCTGATCTTGTAACTTACTATTGTATGCTGAAGTATTCTGATTATTAAGCCTCACTGCTGATGATTTAAATGGAATAATGCTAAATGTAATGTGCTCTGAGGAATTTTGTACTGGCGTTTTTGTGCACTAAGTCTGTAGTCTCTAAGTGTGTACGCTAAAAATAGGTACTGCTCTCTGCTAATCTTGTAACCTATTGAATGCTGGAGTGTTCTGATTATTAAGCCTCACTGCTGATGATTTAAAAGGGATTATGCTAAATGTAATGTGCTTTCAATATTACTGAATAACCATTTCTCTCTCCTGTGCTTGTTCTCTCTCTTCTCTCTACCTATAGCTAACTCCACAGATTGTACACCAGGGTTCCTATCCATACTTAACCTAAGAGGCCCTGTGGACATCTCAATATCTCCAGTATCCTGAATAGGAATCTACATCCTTAAAAACAAAGACTGTCCTCCCAGATATTTGTGGAAAGTATGTCCTATTATTGTATTAATTAAATTCTACTCACCAGGACATTTTTTTTACCCTAGCCAGGTAAACCAGCAGCCCCCCCCCTTTTAGATTTGGCCTTTTTTCCCCTCTCGGTCACACCTCTGTTCTGCCTTTACCCTTACTTATACCTCCCTGTTTCCTGCTGTTCATACTTAGTCAACCTCCAGTGTATTTCGTCTGTTTTTTTCTTTCCTTTACCTGGCCACTAGGTGGCGCTCTTGTCAATTCATCTCCTACTTTCACAATCTTTAGTAATTACTACTGCTCTTCTTATTGTTCCAACCTGATTTTTATCTTGTTTTCTTTCTTTCTTTCTTAAACACATCTCATTTACCTTATCCAGTATTTTATTACTAACCCCACACAAGTCTTCCCTACCTTTCTAACCCACCTTTACTTTTCCACCTGTTCTCTACCTCCTGACTGATTGTTTTCTGCTACTGGTCGTCTTGTTGTTCCCCGCTCCGTTCGCTGCGCTCACTCCGCTCCTCTCCCTACCCCCAATTCCCACCCACCCCCAGGGGTCCTACCTTTATACTTCCCTAGACACACCCCCTAGTACCCAACAACCTATAACATCTCTCCAATACATCCACCATTTTATTCCTCACTTCCTAAACCACACCCTCTCTTGAAACCTTCCCTCCTATTTCCCTACAAACCTATTATCTCTAACCTCCTACTCTATAAAACTATGCCCTCAACCATGAAAACTCTCTTTCCTCTTCTTCTCCTAAACATTCTACTTTTCTACTACACCCTTACCTCCTATGAAAATCTCAAACTATTCCAAACTCCATCTTCAACCAAACATACTACAACTACACTTCCCCTACCCAAACAATCACACATTAATATACTAGCTACCTGTCCCTACCTCCCCCCTCTCTACCATAAAGCCCACCACTACCAACTCATAACCTCCAAAAGACTCATTCTAATACCAGTCAAATATACAAAACCCCTACAACCACCCCAAACTCTTTTACTTATATATGGAGATATCCACCCCAACCCTGGCCCCAATACCCTCCAAAATCAAAGCCCTCTAAAACAAACTACCATCTACTCTAACCCACACTTTTCCTCTGACTCCCTCTCTATTGCTCATCTTAATATTCATAGCATTAACAACAAAGTCACTCAACTCCATGCCTTAATTGATTTTTATGCCTTTGATATCCTCTGTCTCACAGAAACCTGGCTTAAACCTAGTACAAAAGACAACGAATTCACCCCCCCAGGCTATAGTACCTTAAGACAAGACCGTCCTAATAAAAAAGGTGGAGGAGTGGCCCTCCTGTTCAAATCCCAACTTCAGCTAGCTTTAATTAACTCCTTCCCCCCCACACCAGGAAATGCTGAAATTCTTTCCACCAAACTCCAAATTAACAAAACCAAAGCTATAAACATAATATGTTCCTACATCCCCCCAGGCAAGAACATCCACACCCTAGAAAATATCCTATGCTGGATTTCTAGCACCTTCCCCCAGGAAACCATAATCCTAGGTGATTTTAATATCGACTGGAACTCCTGCATATCCCCAAACCCACCACACACCTTAACCTCTTTAACTTTCACCAAACCATTAACTCCCCTACTAGAATACACAAATCCACCCACAAACAAACAATCCTAGACTGGATACTAACCAACAACAATCCCCTCTCCTATAAAACAGGTATACTCCTGACAATATTAGTGACCACCTCCTTACCTTTATCACCAAACAAAAATGCAACATCCCTAAACAACCTACTTATCGAACTAAATACAACAAAACAGCATTCAATCTCACATCCTTTCAAACTGAACTCAAAGAATATAACTGGTCAACTCTAAAATACCTCCCAATAGATGAAGCAGTAACGCATTTCAACAACACCTTCTTACAAATTCTAAACCAACATGCCCCATCCCGATTAGTCAGAATCAGATCCAAAGCAGCTCCTTGGCTCTCTGTTATTACTAAACAAACTATGAGAGCGAGAAATAAATCATGGTCAAAATGGAGATCCACTAAAAGCCCCACTGACCATCAAACCTTCAAACATCTAAGAAACAAAACAAAGAAACTTGTCATCCTAGACAAAAAAAACTACAACTTTCAATACCAACAAAACCAAAACCAAAACCCTAAAAATTCTGGTCAGGAATTAATAAACTACTCCACCCAGGCAACACCAAAACACCTACCCCAGCTAGCTTAGCACAAAAACAACCTAACATCATAGCCAACACCTTTAACAATTTCTTCTCTCAAACTGTAAACTCACTTGCAAGCACTATGACTCCACCCCCCTCCAAACTACCCCCATCCCCAACAATACCTATACACTAAAACTTGAAACCGTCTCAACTACCTATATACAGAAACTACTGTCTAAACTAAAACCCTGTACACCCTCGGCTGACAAACTTCCAGCTGAATACCTTCAATTAGCTGCAAAGAAATAGCCTACCCAGTATCCATCTTAATAAACAGAACCATAACAGAATCCAAAATTCCATCCTGCTGGAAAATCTCCCACATTATTCCACTCCACAAAGGTGGAAACTCTAATGAACTATCCAATTTTAGACCTATTGCCCTTCTATCGCCTCTATCGAAAATAATGGAACGCTGTATTCACCATCAACTCCTAAACTATCTCTTAAATAACAACCTGCTTGTAGACTCTCAACATGGCTTTAGACCCTACCACAGCACTACTACTGCCCTTCTTTCCTTCTCTGATACCATAAATAAAAATCGAAATAGAAACCTATTCTCATCTGCACTATTTCTGGACCTCTCAAAAGCATTTGATATGGTCAACCATCAACTTCTCCTTGATACCTTAAAATCTCTATCACTGGATTCTCAAGCCTTACAGTGGTTCAATTCATATTTGACTAATAGAAAACAAGCTGTACTGTGGGACAGCCATCTATCCACTCTACTCCCTGTCACTATTGGTGTCCCACAAGGATCTATCCTAGGCCCCCTACTTTTCTCCATTTTCATCAACAATCTGCCCAATTCTCTACCAACATCCACATGCATACAATATGCAGATGATTCCACTCTCATCTGCTCCGCCCTACCCCAGCAGAACTCCACTCCACTACCCAAGCAGTCTTTACTGCAGCAGAAAATTGGTTTCAACACATCTGTCTCCTCCTTAATCCCAAAAACCAAACTACTACTCTTTACCCCTACCTCTAAATCCACCCCTATCTCTTTTCTATAACATCCTGTAATGGCACTATCATCAAACCTGACAACTGCACTAAACTCCTAGGCGTCACCATAGATAACCAGCTTAACTTTGACTGTCACATTGATTTAACTATCAAAACTGTTAATAAAAGATTGGTGCCCTATACAGGCTAAAGCCTTATCTCACTGCATCCTCCCGAGTAGCCCTTGCCCAAACTCACCTTATCTCTACACTAACCTCGCCTCCCCTCCTTTGTCAACTTATCTAAAGGTAATCTTCAGAAACTGAATACTGCCTACCACAGTATAGCCAGATTTGCCACTGGCTCACCTTTCCTAACTCACCACTGTCTTAACTTAAAGAAACTCAACTGGCTTGAACTCCCAAACCTTATACACCTACAACAACTAATCATCACCTTCAAAATTCTTCATTACCCCTCCAATATACCAATACTAAATAATGTCATCACACCTTATAAGAATCTCAAGACACTCAGATCAGCCAACAAGCTACTAGTTACTACCTTGAAATCTCATAACAAATCAGGTGATTCCCTATTTGCAAACACTATCGGTTCTTACTGGAATAAACTTCCCACTGAACTGACCTCCCTAACATCATGTCACCTTTTCAAAAAACAGATAAAAAAACACCTACTAATCCACTGGCTTTGCCCCTGCTCTAATCCTGACTGAGCATACTAATGTTCATTACTCTGAACAGTCTGCTACTTGCATTCTTTACTCTCCCGTTCTTACCTAGACTAACATCCTTAGCCCCCTTCTCTGGACCTTCACCCTGTTCCCTTATCTCATTGCCTAGATACCTCACTCTCCTTTTCAACTTGACTTTCTTAACATTTAACTATGATAAAATGCTATTACCCTATGTAAACATATTCTATCCACACTTTCTATCTATCTTTTATCCCTTTTTTTCCCTTAACTTTACTACCTATCTACCTGTTTACCTTCTAACTTGCTTTTTTTAACACTTCTAACTACTAGTTTTCTTTCCCTCTGCTAATTACCAATTCTGTCTTCTAGCCTTCTGACCAATGATTAATTTTATGTAGCTATACTTCAGATATCCTTAACTCAACTTTATATTTTGGTGCCTGAGCTTATCTCCTCAGCCACATGATGTGAACTTTGATTGAACTCTTTTTGTAACCTAGTTAAATTAGTCCAGACAAACTGTATTTTGTCCTTGTACATTTTTGTTTTGTTTTGTTTTAGTTTACAAAAAAGATTGATCTATTTAGTAAAGTATTCCTCATGTATTGTCTTAGTCTGATAGTGGAGCTTTTCTCCTCGGGCCTCTGCTGAAAATGGACATGTATCCAGCCAGACTAGCCCGGTTAACAAATGTAAAATAAAATAAAATAAAAATAAATACTGCACACTGTGAAACACATGCTGCCAATACTACACACATCAGTCAAATGGCACATGGATGGATAATAAATCATCAGAATCAACAGTGCTGTAAACTATACTACATTGATGGTCATAGCTGCAATGCATCATGCCTGCTTACATACACCTAGAAGGATATCACACTTTGTGTTAACTACATTTTAACATTAATACAGTGCTATAAAGCCACCCTGAGCATCAACACCATGTTAATGTGTTCCTGCATCTATGCTACACATTACAGGTGGTGGCACAGGTGTCATCATATGCACAGGGTATGGTGTTTCCTTTCCAGAGCCTGTCATTGAGCCATCCAAGCAACATGTAAGCATGTGTGTGTGTGTGAGGGACAACAGTGTTTGCATGGCCCAATGTTGATGCAATGTGTGTGTGTATGTGTTAGCCCTAGCTGTTTGTTTCATGTGTGTGTCTGCATGTGCACAGTTTCAGCATGTGTCATGCATATACAGGAGGTTGTGGGACAGTCACAGACCGTACCTGCCAGGCTGTACAGATCATCATTACTGTCCATGGACACCCCTGTATGCATTCAACAATATTCCAGTCCTGCACCTGTCAATGTATACACAAACATTCTTGGGATCTGTGGATAAACGGGAGTCAGTAATGTTAACCTGATTTGCATAGTAGTGTCAGGTAATACATAGTCATATGAGCTATACTCATCCTCCAAAGTAACAACCACTGCTGACTGTTGCTGAGATGTGCACATGACCGTTTAAAGGTGCTATACTATCATTGTTGTTAATGTCCCTTGTAATACCCAGCAACAGAAGAACTGGTCACTACACAACTATAACCCAGGATCAGTACAGCACACAGTATGTGCACTATCACAGAGCCATAGCAGATTTACATACATCAAAGGTGTTCACGTACAGATAATACAGCACATTCAATAGTGCTAATATCTACATACATATCAATATCTATCTACATTACATATATAGAAATACACACACACACACACTCACATACACACACACACACACACACACACACACACACACACACACACACACACACACACACAAACACACGCACTTGGCAGGGTTGTGATCAGAACACAGACCTAACTACCTTATCACACTACAGCATTACGCATGTACAGAACGCGCTACCATAATTACTAGATCACAGCATTCACACAGGCATACATCCAGCTTGCTGGCATCAGCATCAAAGGCAAAGACGCTGTACGGATTCTACGAAGAGTGAATAGTGTAAAAGCAATGTACTGTTGTCATGCAGCAGGAAACTCTCATACACACATACACATGGCAGGATTGGGATTAGAACACAGACCTAACTACCTTATCACACTACAGCACTACGCATTTACAGAACACACACACACACACACACACACACACACACACACACACACACACACACTTGGCAGAGCTGGGAGTCGAACATACACCTAACTACCTTATCACATTACAGCAATACGCATTTATAGAATGCGTTACCGAGATTACTGAACACAGCATGCCCAGAGGCATACTTCTAGGTGGGTGACATCATCCTTAAAGGCAAAGACGCCGATAGAGAATGTATGTGGTGTGAGGCATCTAAAACCATTACTGTGTCCCCAGGCAGCTGGTAACACACACACGCACACACATGCACACACACACTTGGCAGAGCTGGGAGTCGAACATACACCTAGCTACCTTATCACACTACAGCAATACGTATTTACAGAACGCGCTACCGAGATTACTGAACACAGCACTTCCAGAGGCATACTTCTAGGTGGGTGACATCATCCTTAAAGGCAAAGATGCCGATAGGGAATGTATGTGGTGTGAGGTGTCTAAAAGCATTACCGTGTCCCCAGGCAGCTGGTAACACACACACACACACACACACACACACACACACACACACACACACACACACACACACTTGGCAGAGCTGGGAGTCGAACATACACCTAACTACCTTATCACACTACAGCAATACACATTTACAGAATGCGCTACTAAGATTACTGAACACAGCACTCCCAGAGGCATACTTCTAGGTGGGTGACATCATCCTTAAAGGCAAAGCCGTTGATAGGGAATGTATGTGGTGTGAGGTGTCTAAAAGCATTACCGTGTGCCCAGGCAGCTGGTAACACACGCACACATGCACACACACACACACACACACACACACACACACACACACACACACACACACACACACACACACACACTTGGCAGAGCTGGGAGTCGAACATACACCAAACTACCTTATCACACTACAGCAATACGCATTTACAGAATGCGCTACCGAGATTACTGAACACAACACTCCCAGAGGCATACTTCTAGGTGGGTGACATCATCCTTAAAGGCAAACATGCCGATATGGAATGTATGTGGTGTGAGGCATCTAAAAACATTACCATGTCCCCAGGCAGCTGGTAACACACACACACACTTGGCAGAGCTGGGAGTCGAACATACACCTAACTACCTTATCACACTACAGCAATACGCATTTACAGAATGCGCTACCGAGATTACTGAACACAGCACTCCCAGAGGCATACTTCTAGGTGGGTGACATCATCCTTAAAGGCAAAAGACGCTGATAGGGAATGTATGTGGTGTGAGGCATCTAAAAGCATTACCATGTCCCCAGGCAGCTGGTAACACACACATGCACACAGACACACACACACACACACACACACACACACACACACACACACACACACACACACACACACACTTGGCAGAGCAGGGAGTCGAACATACACCTAACTACCTTATCATACTACAGCAATATGCATTTACAGAATGCGCTACCGAGATTACTGAACACAGCACTCCCAGAGGCATACTTCTAGGTGGGTGACATCTTCCGCAAAGGCAAGGACGCCGATAGGGAATGTATAGAGAGTGAGCAGTCTGAAAGCATATTAGACGTCAACAAACACACTGCAGTGGTGTGATTGGGGCAACTAAATATCTATGAAGCACCACAACAACACTACATAGATACGGGATGCGCCACAGACAGTACACCCTGCAAGACAGCCAGCCGGTGTGTTCAATGTAGGCATCCATCGTGACGTTGTAAATGGACATCTGTTGCCTGGATGTCAACCATCGCTATACAGGATGTCAATGGCCATGCCCATACACAGAGGCACAAGGTGTCACTTGCCATGCCCACATGCTTAGTATCACACGTCCGTTTGGAATGTACTGCATGTCCATCTACACAACGGTGTACTGGGCATGCTCACACACTTAGCAGTTGCAAAGGGCCGTCTTGCATGCACACGGATTCTAAACACGTAAGGGCACAGTTTGGAATGTACTGTGTGTCCAACTACACAACGGCGTACTGGACATGCTCACACACTTAGCAGTTGCAAAGGGCCATCTTGCATGCACACGGATACTAAACATTGAAGGGCACAGTATGGTATTACTGTCCCCACGTACATGATGACCACTCACATGTATTGACCAGTACACACTCAGGAGCCATCACAGATGTCTCAAGTGCAGATCACAGAGGTACACACCACAGTCTACAATGTAGCCCTCAGACACCACCACATAGTTGGACCAGCAATACATCAACACAACACCGTGTGATGCATGGCCAGTGGACTGTACATAGGTGTACAGCAACTGTGCAGACTACACATGTACTGACAGGGTTCCATCATGTGTTATGCATTGCAATTATACCACTGTACATAACCAGGTCAGCTCTACACATAACAGGGGCCCTTGGTCTTACACAGCTGTGACAGATGACTGTTGTTGTACATCAATGAACACACATGCTCAGATATGTCATACATGTAATTGCATTGGATATGTGCATGGACCACACACACAACACATATGTACATAGCATAGCTTTTGCTGTCCTCCATGCAGACAAGTGGCTACAGCAATCATACGCACGCAAATGGGAGGTGGGTCCATGGCTGTTGAATGCCAACAGTAGATGAGGTAGTAATGTTGACCAAGTACACATTCCCTCTGTACTAGTTACCCATGACACCCATCATATCATACAACAGCCCGTGTGTTATGTATGTCAACACACATGTCCACCGATTGCAATGCATACAAACATGGCTACATGACAGGCATGTAGTACCAACACACATGTACAAACTGTAGTGTGCATGCAGCTGCCATGCATGTGCAGTAGCTGATGTAAGTAACTCATCTGTGCCGAACTACAATATGCAGTTGCAATGCAGCCCCATCATTGACACCTGTATATGGTGACATACTGACAGTACGGTAGGATGTACATTTGGTATGGATTGATGTGTGCACTTAAAGTGGTAATCCACCTGTGTAGATGGATGTTCGCCAGGTACGGCTCACAGGTGTGTCACACGCCATCATACCATTACATGTGCAAACAGTACGCTATGTTACTGTTACCTGATGGTGAAGACATAATACCTACACAGTGGTCAGGTGTTACCAACTGTATGTCACTCGACACCTGTAACACTTACATCCTCCCATGTGCATATAGCAGCACAATTGCCAGACATAGCATTGGTACACATAATGCGGCCAATACTGCTGCATGTCTGTCAGACGTATCATCACATAGCAGGTGTATCATTCAAAGTACTGCCATGTGTGTTTGTATGTTTGACCATATATGCCACATATGGTGGGGAATACATCCCAATTGTGACACACCCCTGTACACTGTTGCAGACATCTGTACATACTGCAGTGTGGAAAGCATAACATAGGCAGGTGTGGTGTGTGTATCACACACATCAGCTATCCATATGTCTATGACAGTTGTGGTCTCCACAGTGTGTGTGTGTGTGTGTGTGTGTGTGTGTGTGTGTGTGTGTGTGTGTGTATGTATGGCTGTCTGGTGCATGGAGTGTTGGTGTATGCTACTGTATGGAACACACAGGATCCCAACCCCTCATGGTGATGCAGTCAACTACCCTGTTGATGCCATCGGTCTCAGTCATACTGGCTACCTGTACATGTCCCTTCTCTGTGTCACGTCATGTGGGTGCACAGTACTGTGAGGGGATAACCACATAGGCAAGTGTCCTCACCTCAACACTATGGGGTGTGCGTTATAGTGTTGTCAACCCCGTGAGTGTGGGCATGTTCCTGTACTGTGACAGGGTATTACTGCTACACAGTGAGGCCTCATGCTATCAAGTGGCCTCTAACATTATCACTGTCCAGACCGCTGTGTACAACCCCTGCACCATGTCAACATACCTGTGATGTGACCTGGTATGGATGTCACGTCTCTAGCCACTGTAGCCTATTACACTGCACACAGGCTGCTGGATCAGTATATGTGTGGACATCTGTGGTATGTTAGACTTTCCAGCTGTCCGGTTGAGGCTATGTATAGCATGCTGAGATTGCCATGCGTGCCTGTGAGTACTCCACAGTTACACATGGGAGACTGCAACACTGCTACCTGTAGACACATGCAAGTAGACCATAAGGAGGGAACTTGGGCATCATTACCAACATGCTGTTACTGTTGTTACCAAGACACATACTGTGAACATATAACTATGCATGCTACACCTGTACTATATGGTTGTGCACATATAACAATGCATGCTACACCTGTACTTCATGGTATGTCTGGTGTGTGTCAACAGTACACAACCAATGTAAAATACACATCTCTCACCATTCTTACACAACTAAAGTAATATACACTTCCCTCACTAGTCGTACACAACTAATGTAATATACACATCTCATTATTCTGTTCACCCTGTGCATCAGACCATTTGAGCATGTCCCTGCACTGATGGTGTGGATGACAGGGATGCAGCACAGGCTTCATCATATGCACAGGGTGATATTGTGTGCCAAGGGTGTAGGCTGCACCAATGGGTGACATCATGTGTGTGGGTAAGGGCCGGTGATATGAATGGACATGTCTTTTCAGTATGCATGTGGGTGTTGTGGTGCCCTACAGATGTGTTTGCTGTGTGCGTGTATGTGTGCACACAGTTCTGCCTTTTGTGAGGCCTACACAGGGGTATTATTGACAGCTCCAGATTGTACAGACCAGGTTGTACAGCTCACTTTGTCCGGCCATGGCCATGTGACCTGTGCCTACCAGGGGTTGCACAGGCACTACCAGGTGGAGGTACAGATTGGCTACTGTCCGATGACACATGTCCACTGGAACTGTGTCCCCACTGGGAACATCTAGGGCCACGTCCACATGGCCTGCTGTGTCCTGGTGTGGACAGCACAGCACCAGCTGCACTGCTACTGCTACCAGCACTATGGGAGCGGGCATGTGAGGTGGCACGCTCACGTCGACCTGCACTAGGTGGTGTAGCTGGCCTACGTCCATGTGGCCTACGCCTCACTCCTACCAGATGTTCCAGCACAGACAGCTCACACTCATGGATTGCCATGCCATGGTCAAGGATTCCGACCATGTCACCCAATCGCCTGTCCAGAACATCAGCAATCTGCTGTTGAGCATTTGCCAATGCCTGGATGTTGTCATTTAGGGTACGGATAGCAGCCCTCTGCAGCCTCTGCCCTTCTCTGTTCTGCTGTTCAGCACGTGCCTGTGTTGCCATTACAGTCTGGAACATGCGTCTGATGACACCAGCTGCTGCGCTCTGTCCTGCAGGTGTATGTCTGCCAGAGGTCCTCCTATGAGCAGCACCGGCCACATGCCTGTGTGGCACATCTGCAGACATTACACTGACAACATGGTGTGGAGACACACCTTCTGTAGCCACCACACATTCCTGTTCCATGCTAACAGATGCTGACTGTCCTTCCTCTATGGCCACTGGTGATGTGGTATGTGTTGGCAGCAGAACTGTGTGTGGGGAAGAGGGGGACATAGCTGGGATGGCAACCATTGGCACAGATTCAGCCCCTGACAACCCTGCCTGTACCTCATGCATATGTTCATCACTGCTAGTATCTGTGGGGATACTAACATCAGATGGACTGCAGGAGGCTAACGCACCCACATCACCTGTGAATGCAAAGAAAAACTCTAAATTACAATAGACACAGACACAGACAGACACACAGATACACACACACACACACACACACACACACACACACACACACACACACACACACACACACACACACACACACACACACACACAGACACACACAGACACACACAGACACACAGACACACAGACACACAGACACACAGACACACACAGACACACACACAGACACACATGCACAGACACACACACAGACACACACACACAGAGACATACACCATGCATGTGATTTGACAGACGGTATGCAGCATGCCTGTGATACAGATGACGGCATGCAGCTCAGACATTAATAGTGTTAGTAAGCATACCCTCTGGGGTGCACAATACAGCAAGCATGTGTCATATCAGTAGCTGTGCAGTTCACACAATCATGGTAGTATGCATGCATCCCCGTGATACACCATGAGGACCAGAACAGGATAACAGTACACATGGCTGACATGACCTTGACATGCAATCTGCTGACGTGTGCATTAACATGCATACAATGTCTGACACAATGGTGTCCTGACATGTACAGCATCATAATGGCCATCACATTGCAGTGTTGTCTGTATGCCCTACAAATAGAATGCATGTTTAGCAAATGTGCATGTGCATGGAAGGGTAGTGTGAGCCATCTACATTACTCTACAGTGTGAAGTACAGACACTGTGCCATTTCATGGCATCATGAGGCGTCTATATTGTTATACAGTGCATAATATGTACACATTGCATAGCCATAACTGCATGCATACCCATGACATAACTGTGGATTGTGACCCACGATGCTGAGGTGTATACACACCAAACCATGCTGTGTCATGTGACAGGTCACTGGAGGACCTACAGATGACACCCCTGCACAACAACTACAGAGTCTTAGCTGCCTGGCAACCATGTCCACACATAGCGGACTTGTCAATTCACCATGTCCAACATGACATTGCTGTACCACACACATGAGGTGCACAGCTAACGGTGATGTCCTACAGCAGCAAGGGAAATGTACAGTATCTGTGGCCTGATGTGGTGTCAATGTCTGTGGAAGCTGTAGAGGTGACTACTGTCATGCTATGACACAGGCGTGATGTTCAACACATCTTATATGGCAGACATCAGTGACACCTCCACTGGCTGTGCACAGGCTGTTAGGATGTCCAGTGTACCACATTAACTGTATAATTGGTCAACTAAGGCTATAATTGGACCATGTGTGGACAATGTGAAACAGGGTGTATACACATCACGTCTACTGTGTGGCTACGTATCTCTGGCCATCCCCCATGGCCATGTGAGCATGTGTTGGACAAATGTGTGTGATGGCCATCTATCACACATGTCTGTGTTGTCCCATATGACATACACACATAGATGTCAGATATGTCACCATCCACAGGGCTATGCAGACAACAGGTTGTATGTGGGGTATGGGTCATGGGATAGTGTGACATTATTGCAGCCAATACACTATGTGTCTGGGACATGTCAGATGGCACATTACAATGTGTGCACCCATTGCAGGGGCATATAACATAATGGTGACTCCTGTGGGCTGCCCATATCACAGCTCACTGTGTGGTACTGTTTGCGTACCACACGTGTTGTTCCAATGTATAGTACATATGCCTCCATTGTAGAACCCCTTCACTGTTGTATGCACAGCTGACCACACATGTAGTGATGACAAATACTCTGGTGTCATGTCGGTGTATCATTTCGTTTGTATATATTGCACATGGGTGGCCTGTGTGTATGATGGGTGATGTGACTGTATATCGTGAATGGAATGAACATCAAGTGTACAAGAGTTAACTGGCCACATGGCAAATAGATCTATGCTTTTACATGCCTGATACTGATGACAGTCTCACCTGCAACGGACTCATGTCTGTGCAGCACGCCAGAGGTACCTGTATAGGGGTGACACAGCAGTATGAACATTATCCATGACTGTATGACAGCCACAGGGTGCACTGTGCATGTTAACACATATGCCTGTACAATAGCATATAGTATGCACATGTGTGCATACACAGGGTAGCATACTGTAGTATGCAGCATGTGTGTCCACATACCATGCATATGTTGTTACATTACATAATGTACAGTGACACATGCACGTAAATGGGATATAATAGCCATATGTGCAGTACTGACTTACCAGGAAACTCCAGGCTCATTGGTTGGGAGACACCCACCTCCACGATGGCAGATAGTGTTTATGGATGCTGTTCTGAGGGTGTCCCCAGACTGGCCAGTAACTCCTCAGTGTGTGTGAGTGGAGGCTGGGTTGGTGGCCCACTACCTGTTCCACCTTGTTCCCTGGCGATTGCAGTGGCACGCTGTTTTGCATGCCATATCAGGTCCATGCAGTGTCTGCGCACCTGCTGGTAGATGCGGTTATGGCCACCCACATCGTTCACCCTTCTGCGCAGATCCTGCCACAGGTCATCCTGCTGCTGGGCATGCTGTGGCATATGGCTGAACAACACCTTGTAGTGCTCATGGAGGTACGGGATGAGGACATCATCCTCCTGGCAGCTGTCCGCTGGAAGGTGTGTACGAGGCATTATCTGTAAGACATAATGATTGTGACAGGTCACAGTTTCAGAGATGTACAGAGATACAGCTGCACATACATTTCTATAAAATCTAGTACATCTGCACAGTTATCTTTGCAAATCACCATGACACTGACATGACTGACGTGTTTGTGTCACACACATGTAACACCCGTTATGCATTGGATATCATCACCATATATGTGTGTTACCTCATTACAGTGTTCATGCTCTATGTGAATGCTGTCTTGATGTGGGCATGTCTGTTTGCCTGCACTGGTGTTCTTACCTATCTGCACATGCCTGGATGTGTCCACGGTATTGCTGTTGACCTTTATGCTGTGTATATGTCACATATCAACACGGACACAGCCTTAATGGACTTGAGCAGTGACAATGCACACATACGCATGGAAACCTGTACATGCATGTGTTTTGCCATATACATCTACACAGCACTGTACAGTTCAACATCCTGCCACGGATTGCCTGTGTTGCACATGTGATAGACATGGGACAATGGCTAGTTGGACGTCATTCGTAGGGTTGGTTATCAACCATAGCATGTACGGGCAAGGTTTCCTAGCTGTAACCGACAGCCATTATGCCAACGCGAGGTGCATCAGTGCCACATTACTGATCCAGACAGTTGATACTACATCTACCATGCGGCCATCACACCATGTATGACTGGGATGACATGTGCAGCTTTGATGGACAGGGTTGAATAGTATAGCGGGAGTATGTCACATGTATGGCACAGGGATTTGTCCAGCATGTGGCGATCCTAGTATTAGTACGGTGGCTGTCCATGTCGTATGTCTTTCAGATCAGGTTATGGACATGTAGCATGTCCATCATCATGGAGCAGCAAATGTCTTTATGCAAGGTAGACAGCATGCTGCATAGTGGAGGTGAGGATTGTGAAGGCTGGTATCGCCCATCCACACATGGCCATAACCCCTTACAGGTGATATGTGATCCAATATTGGTTACCCCCGTGCTTTATATGCCTGTCCAATGATCTCCGTGCTCATGGATGGCACCCTGTCATGACATGGGTACCTCGTATGACTACCTACGGGGCCTGGAGATGTCACCAGGTCAGGGAGGTGTACTGCACTGCACCATCCCTTACACAGTGTCCATAATGTTGACCACAGCCTAGGTGGTAGTTAATGGGTACAGGGATGTTCACCTAGCGGTGACAATGCTGATATCATCCATCAGACTGTGCACATATGTCACACACCTCACCCACACAGCCCATTCTGTATGTTGTTCACAACACTGACTCAGCTATTGCTCATAGGTCATGGCCATTCACATCCTTACATACACAGACGCCTAACATTTGTCTGTGTGGTATGGGCTACAATGAGGGTGGAGTACAACACATTAACCCTGTTCTACTGTAGCTGGCACTGGTGTGATATGCACATGTCACTCTGGCACCTTTTGTAGTTGTGAGTCTGTCAACAGGCCACTGGTGGAACACTCCTGTGACATACAAAGGTATTTGTAATCAAACATCCGTACTGTCTTGTACATCTGTACTGCTAACATCTACAGTGATAGTGGTTCATGGACATGCACACCATACTCAGCAGGGTTATAGTGCGGTGCCACCCATTATGACTGTCGTCACCACTTGTGGGTTGATATTATCCAACACCCTATCTGTATTGTATGTTCATGCTAGGCACTTGTTCAGAATTTGTGAGCATGTCATGAGCTACTGATTTCTATAGCACCCATTCCACACCATTTCCCACAGGTACACTGGCTGTCCTAAAATTTCCAGCTTGCTTATGGTACAACAGCTGTTGTACACACGTAACTCACATATCCTGTGAGACATGGTTGTATATACAGGCATGTCCAACTGTCACATACGAGTGCTATTGCCTGTCTATATGATGGATATGTCATACATGTGGCAATAGAGCAATTGTCTCATGTACACATTAAATGTTCGCCTCCCAACATACGACACAACAGCCTGTGGGGGATGCACGTATGCAGTCCTGCTGGGGGTAATGCTGTTACCAACCCTGACTGCACCTGACAGTCATGTTGGGATGTGTAACATTCACAACACACCCCACACATCACATAGTCTCACATGATCTCCACCACAGGCCACACATATGGGGACAACTCGTGCAGTACCTCTCCATACTCTGTGTAGGCACCAGAGGCAGCCCCCATCACAGAACACAACATCATCAACTTATAGCCCACAGACTTGTGTGCCCATCACATACAGCCAATAGAGTGTTATAACATACACAACACACCAGTCATAGGTGACTCTGTAGGCGGTCACACTGCAGTTCCACACAGCAGGCTACACAAGGTGATAGTCGCTTACATCTTGCTGTCGGGTAACTGGTTCTGCAACATAACCTATGCACCCATGCCACACCTCACCAGGTATGATGTGACTGTCATTCTCCATGTTAGTGTGACTGCCCTGAGATGCCACTTCACAGACTATGTGTGCAGGGACATGCAATAGCTCACCAGTCTTGTAGCCCTGAAGGTGTGGGCCAAGCCCTGGGGAGCATTATGCATTCATCCGGACCCGATACCACTGTACAACGACTGACTGTGTCACTTCAACAGTTGCGTATGCTTCTGCTGTCATTCCACAGGCATCTGGTATCTGTCCGCTTTGACTGACCTGGTCAAACACAATGCTTTGGTACAGATGACCTGCACCTGTCAGCCCTGGGAGTATAGATCACATGTGAGGCTCTTGCTGCTTCTATACTGCCTGTCTTGCACAGTTTCCAATAACAGTTACCGGCGGAATGGGAACTGGCAAGCAAGACAGGGAGTCATGTGACACAATGCTTGCATCTTCCTGTGTGACGCACGCAGGCAAGGCACACCTTATAATGCACCACTCCAATATCTCTGCAGTGACTGGGACCTGCCTCTAGGCTCTGCAGAGCACACCTGCAATGACAGGTAATAGACAGACCATACCTTTCAGGCACACACCTGTACCGGCACACCCACAGCTGAGTTGTTCCCATATCCCACTATGTTGTACACACATCCTGGCTAGTTACTTAGCACAATGCATCAAAGGTGCTCCACATGCAACTAACTGTGTCTGGAACCGCTATACACATTGTAACCAGCTACAGATTCAACAACGCACCCCACGGTTACCAGACCTCATTTGTTGGTGTAGTGGACAGTAGGGCTCGGACAGCTACTACTGATGTGTGACTGACATTACCCCACTCTTAACTGGGATAGCCACTCATGTACCGACACATCCGTGAGTCATAACCTCCACTCGGCTGGATCAACCCATACACACCACCTCCAAGACCAACATTATCCTTGATATGAACACTACCAACATGTGACTGGTGTTCCACACCTGGGGTTATCTCCTCATTGGTGGATTCCGGACATATGCTAATCACCCTTGTTAGCCACATCCCGGCACCACACCCTTCACGGCATACACAGTACATGAGTACTACAACACCTACTACAGACGTCTTATGACAGCAGTTGTTGACATCATGACACCCGTGGAGATGGACAATGCACATACAAATGCTGAAACATACCCCAGTGCACTTCATTAGCACATACACGACTGCATGGATCATGCTATTCCACACAGAGCCATGATGGTACACACCAGATAACAGATGCCACTCTGGTGGTCATGTTCCATGGACATAATGTACAACAACAGGTGGAGGCTGTTGCACAGTGGTGTACAATCCCATGGGTGGGGTAGCTCACTGGTCAGCCTCGGTAGGGCCACGGGATCCCTCATCACATACTCCATGACTAGCTACGTAAACATTACTGCGACACATTCCGGGGTGTACCACAAGGCATTATGGTGGTATGTCAGTTGTCAATGGCAATACCCACATCTGCTCTTACATACAACAGTCACTCAGGAACATTACAGACCCAGGTGATGTAGGCAACATGCTGGCGGATGGATTCAATGCTAACATTACACCCTCACACTCACAACAGGGCCACAATCCATGCAGGAACATTGCGGTGTCCCTGCGGTCACACCAACACAGTACTAACCTGCACTCTATATGTCCTGGGACACTGGCCCCATGTCACCTTCCAAAGTCCCAGGCTGTGATGTCCACAAACCTCTGAACAACATGTCTCCCCACTAAGCCACCATATTCAGTAATAGCCTTGTATCAGACATTGTGGCCCCTGAATGGCACACAGCAACAGTTATCACACTCCACACAGGTGGTGCCACAGTGCACATGTGGGACTATAGTCCTACACACCTGACTGGACTGTTCTGCATGGCTATGGGGCACATCATCATGGATGTCATTCACAGAGACATTGTTGGGCTCCAGTCCTGTGATGCCACCCGGGTTGGACTTGTTAGGGCCAGAGCATGGCCCCTACACCTGGTGGACTCCTTTCATACAGTTACCAGGGTAGTTGATGATGGTACGGGGGTCCACACATCCTACATTGTCCTCTTATTGCCTTACAGCACTGTTCTCCATTCTGGTATTGACAACATATACATCCACCTGCACATCGTACCCTATGTCTCAGGATGTTATGCAACATGGCTCATGGAAAGGACACACACAATGAGGGTAGCATACCATAGTACCTACTGCATTTCAGTTACACTTGGCATACCACAGTCCTCAGTCATAGGGCCCCTCATGTTCAGTATATGCTTCCCTGAGGTACAGGCTAGCACAGAGAGACTTTCCCTGCCTAGCTTTACAAACCCCTGCATACAAAGCGCCATGACTGATCCACCAGCTGATACTGACTCTATCCATATGAGTGTCACTGTGACAGATACCTGATATGAATATCATGGCCTCAAGCTGCATGAACATCACCTTTGCATTACACCATTCACCCACTATCACATAGGTGGTAGTCCCCTACATACATGTCACATTGTACATGTTCGTAGTACACACATATGTCGCACCCACTCCTGTGGTTACCATACTGCCACTGTGGCCTGGATATCCTTCTACGTGGCCACACTTATCTGTACTGGTTGTGTAGCTGGTACATAGGCACCCATTGTACCTCTGAACCCAAGACTTCTACACACATTCAAGGGTACACCACCCCATTTAGGGTGTACCTTACACAACAGCTACAGCTTTACATACCACAACATTAACACGCCTTAACGTTTATTGAGCTCCGACAGTTGAAGTATGCGGCTGAACTACGGACACTACGTCTGTACACATTTGTAAACTACTTACTCAGGGGTGACCTCTGCTGAACAGACAGGACCCATGTCCACAACAGTATTAATGGATATACTCCACATACGCGACATAAGCAAAAGCCACTGTGAGCAACATGCCCATGGATATGTGCACACATCCAACAATGAGTGGGATGTGCTTGAGGGTTACATTCCCAAACCGGACACTCACCATGCTTTGGAACATGAGTCCTATGTACATCACGCAGGGACACTCAGTAGCACTGTTCATGTGATGCCTCCCTTGGTGGTTGGGGGACACATGTACGCCAGGTATCACTGCAGTGGCTGTACTGTGCAGAGGTGCAGGTAACACATGGCTCTGCTGTGCACAGGACACTACCCTAGAGAGGTGACACTGGTGTGAACACTGTAGTTTTGCTTACACATACACGTGCCAGACTGCATAGTACCCCACTATGAACCTGTGAAGCTATTATATGTCCCTTGTGCATGGTTACTTGGTAGCCCTTCCATTTAGATTAGCTATCATGCTATTACAATGTCCCGTGCCTACAAGCCATATGTATCCTGTTATTGTACATGCCAATAGATGATACCTTTGGTATGCATGATATGCCTGTTATGCTGTGTAGAATATCTGACATATCTACCCACAATACTATACATTACACATATTATACATAGTATCCCATAATGCAAAGCATACTTACACAGCAGGACCACCTTACACATGTCATTGTTGTTATATGCCCATACACATGCCTACTGTGACAGTATATCAACATACACTAGCCCCTGCTATGGCACGTACTTGTTGGACATACCCTGCCACTGACGGCGGGTTGTATGGAATTGCTCTGTTTAAAGCACTCATGTAGCACCCCTTGTGGTGTCTGTGATATGTACCTTGTGGCCCACTGCTGGATGCACAGTTTCTACAAGCGTAAGTATGCTCAGCAAGACATCACTACATAAATACCTTTTCCCACTTTATGCATTGCAGACACTTTTAATTAATGCAAACCAGGCTATACATACAGTAAATAATTAATAAAAAACATGCTATACATAAACCTACATACCGAGTGTTCTACATACCTTGTTATCGTTCCGGACTTTCGTCTCTATCTCTCTCACACTGCTTATCTCTCTCACACTGCTTAAACAGGTATATGGTATGAGCATACGGTTTGAATGTCTGGCAAGTCATCCTGATATACGTCGATACCTGTAACATGTGGTTTCCTGCTGTCAATTGGTGTTCCTGAGTGACTAATTACTTGCACATCAGCTGTGCAGCTACTCCATTTGCCAATTATGCGGCAACAGTGGGGTATAATTGAATTCTCCACTTGGGCGTTGCCCATTTGCCCTACCTTTGGGGAGACGGCCTGTATTGTGTTTTGTTGTGTGTAATTGCAACTGCTATGTGTAGAGACAAGTATACTTTGGATTCATGTCCCCCGTGGATTGTGTGTGACAGCTAGAGTATGTGGTTCAACATGTGGGTGTACCTGTCATCCCAACCGTCTGATAACGGACTATTGCAAACAAAACCTGTAACATCGCCATTTGTCACATTATACAATGGCTACAATTATGCATAGCGCGTTTAATTGTGTCTCTCACAAGGTATGCTGATGGTTCTGCAGATGTAATTGACTGACTGAATGTTTGTGCTGTTATTACGGTCTGTATTGCTATAGTTTCTTGTGTGGGGGATGTCAGTGGGTGTACGTAGCATATACAGGTTTGTGGGGCTTGCATTTCTACATATTCCATATATATGTGTGTGGGCTCCATCCCTAATTAAAGAGCTATCAGTTAGTAGACTTATGTTACGGGATTTTACATTGGGCCATTGTTAATTGGTTTCTATATAGTATGCAGGTGAGGTTGATACTTCCATGCCTCCGGAATTGCAGCGATATGTAAAGGGATATGTCTAAATGACAGCTATCCCATGTATTTCTGTCCCAGATATTTGCAGTCATTGTGGTTGTGTTGGTAACAGAACCTCTTTGCCATGGGTTGCCACCTTTTCATATGGCCATTGTTGGACACTTGCGGGACACACAGCAGTGTTTACAGGCCGACACATAGCCATGGTCAGTACACAGGATAGCACATACTTTTATCCTCAATACATACCTATTGTTGCGGGACTTTGGCTACTTATCATATTGCATGTAACATTTACGTTTCTTACATACAGGCATAACTATTTAATGCAACTATTACATAATCTATGGGACATATTAATGTCCTACAATCTCAGACATTTGCCCTTTGTTATGTTTTATGTCAGGAAACACCTGCCCAGGGAAGGGCTGTCCCTCCTAATGTGGGATAGGTGGTAACCGTATGCCTACAGCTAGCTATACCCACACCTACTGTAATGATCTACCTCTGAGTTGGCACTAACAGACACACGATGCGGACACACACACACACAATACAGTCACACGGAGACGCACACGGCACCCTCAACACACACATACACAGACTACGGCACTCTCAAACACAGTTGAACACAGTATCTATGTGGACCGCAACACCGGCAGCGGTAACTACATGTCCCTTCATATCGTCATACTATTACTCATAGTTGTACTGTTCTGGTACTCTGTTCTTTCGGTCTTTCAGCCTCGTGGTTATGCGTGTCGGTATGTTACACATTCCATAGTTGGCAGTATCCTATTTATTTGTACCTCCAAGGTGTTATGAATATCGTTGACCTATCTATATATAGTTGCAGATATCGTTGAATCCGTATATATCAACATATATCACTCTATTGCCCTTTCTATCTGTATTATATATATGTATATATGTGTACATATATATATATATATATATATATATATATATATATATATATATATATATGACAGGGAAAGTGACAGGCAAGCTACACCTTTCATTGTGTACTTGTCAGTGTATACTGTTTCCTGGACTCCGCACGTTTTTGTGTCTGTACCTGTCACATTACACACCTGCCGTAGGTTAGGGTTACCAGCTGTCCCACTTTGCGGGGGACAGTCCCTCTTTGGGCAGTTGTGTCCTGCAAAATATTTGTAAACATGGCAAATGAGCTGAGATTGTAGGACATAATTATTTCCTATAGTTTATTTAATAGTTGCATAAAACAGTTATTCTGTATCTGAACCACCTATATGTTATAGACACAGAATAAGTAAATAAACATTACAAGAATAAGCATTTATCTAGGCAAAACAGTGCAGTTCAGATTTTCGTACTGGCCGGGTGTATGTGTCAGCCTGCAGACATCTGACGTATGTCCCACATTGGTCATTTGCAGAGGTGGCAACCCTACCATAGGTACATCTTGGCTAGCAATAGTGTTAGATGATTCTATACATGATCGCGTGTTCTACTCCTGGCAGTGGTCGTTATACCCTTCATTGCAGGCGCTATTAGTACAGGGGTGGATAATGCTGGTTTCACCTGTTCTGGACATCAATGACCGTGATCTGCGTGATATTCAGAGAAGCTTATCCCTGTTTCGCGCATATCCGTATAGTCGTATTTAAGCATCGCTTACCAGCAGTGGGCAATGCATATTCCCGCTAACGTGTGCTAAACATGATCTGATGACCTGCATCCGACATGCATTACTCGTGCCTTCGGGATTACATTACATCCCTTGTAGAATGTGGGACCGGGAACATGCACGACGGTCACTGCATTTAACACATGGATATCTGAGATATGTACACGTGTTATGTCGTTTTGTACGTGGAGTATACTACGGCTGTTACTCCATACTGCACTCACATGGGTAACTCAGTTAGTTTACATATTGATGAGTCCAGTTAATGGTGTGTCCATGTGATGTTTACTGGATGTGCTCCGGCATTGGGTATGCATATCACAGTGAGCCACACACGATACTGTACTACACCTTCAAACGACCGTAGTTGGGGCATGCTGGGGTGACAAATACCTGTCATGGGTACAACCCATGCCTTGACACAACATCCATGATTTTATTGGGTGGAGCCCCTCATTAATGCAGCAGGGACTCCGTGATGACTGTGTGCAGAACAGTGCCTACACACATGTGCTCCCGCAATTGCCTCTGCTCCACTAAGCGACAGTTGGTTACTCGAAGTTGTGGTGACAGCAGACACTGTTTGCCCCATTTGATGTATGGCCTCTGACAATTGGCCATGTACCTACCGATGTACCTGGGAACCTATACACACAGCACCACCATATGCTGATAGGCGCATGTACTGTTCAGGTGTTGACATTATGTGTTCCATTAACTGTTGTGTGTACAATGTTTGAGGGCTGCCTATGTAGGATTCACACAGTGGGCCACCTATACATTACAATTTACAGGTGGTCGTGTTTGTGTGCCATCCATTTTACTGTGTGTGCAGGTGGAGAGGTGTGTCAGTCCATAGGGGCCTACACTGTCAGAGCATGTGCTATACGTTCCCTCTTTGCCAAGGCGTAGGCATATTGGGCACGCCTCTGTCTGCCTACTGGGGCTGGCACAGTGTGTTCGTGGTCTGAATCCCTCTGTGCCTGTGATGGCCTTGGCAATTGCGGTGGGCTATGAGGGTCTTCACCATTTTGTCCCTGCTGCAGCTGTTTCCGCAGGATCATATTATGTAGCATGGCACATACTATGACGATGTGGGCACACATGCCTGGAGAGTACTGCAAGGCTCCACCCGATGTGTCCAAGCATTGGAACCGTGATTTCAGCATCCCAAGCACATGCTCTATGATGATTCTGGTTTGTATGTGTGCCTCATTATGGTGTTCTTGCATGGGTGTGTGTGCATTTCTGATGGGAGTCATCATCCATGGCTCCAGTGCATAGCCAGCATCCCCCACAAGGTGGCCATGTGGGATGTCCCCCCTGACAAATACCTGATACAGCTGTGAGGCATGCCAGATATGGGAGTCATGGTAGCTTCCAGGGCTACCCGCACACACATCCATGATAATACCCTGGGCATTGCACATGACATGGCAGTTGATGGAGTGGAATCCCTTGCGGTTTATGTAGCGCCTACCATGCTCACCGGGTGGTGACTTGATTTGTATGTGCGTGCAGTCTATCGCACCCAGTACCTCTGGGTAGTGTGCCACACGGTGGAAGTGACGCATATTGCTGGCCAACTTCTCCTGAGTTCGGGGGAAGTATATATGCTCATTGGCATGTGATAACATGGCATCCAGGAAATGGTGTAGTACCCTGGATGCCGATGCCTGTGAGATCCCCATTATATCTCCAGTTGGCCTTTGAAAGGTACCTGTGGCTAGTATTCGCAAGCTTACACATACCTTCGTGTCCACTGGGATGGGTTCCCCTCTGTTGTTTCTGGTTCTCAGGCATGGCCGGCACAGCTCCACTATTTGCTGTAAGATGTCCCTGTCCACCTTGTAACACTCTACTATCTCCAGATCATGTAGCCCCTGGTAGGTTACCCTTGGTATGAACACTCTTCTCCTCCTCCGGGGCCTGCGGTGGTTGTCGGCATCATCCTCTACAACACCGTCAGTCTCTAACACATGCTGATGAATCACAGCTATGGCAGCTCCCAACATGTACATTTTAAAAGTTCCCTGTGTGTTTACACCTATGGTGCAGTGTTTGGGAATACACAGGTGTGTGTAGGGTGCTTTCACACTTTATACTATTGTGCTGTGAACACCGATGATGTCATAGGGTGTGTATGTACGATCGTAGCTACAGGGTATCTTATGTGTTTTTCTACCGGAACTACTATTGTGGTGCCTTTGGTGTTGAATTACATTTGGCTGCCGTGGATTACCTCTTGACCTTCCCTTTACATTTCTGCACATTCCACCTACCATTTTCTGGCATGCATCCAGCAGCCTGCTTTCATTTGTACTTTCCTAGACCAGGCTTATCTTGTGTAATGTGTGCTATTGCCGGTCTAATGTCGGTTTTCTTTGCTCTGCTATGACAGATCTCCTATCTTTGCATTCCAATGCTTCCCCTCCTTACTTTGCATTCCAATGCCTCCCTTATCCTGTTTTGCAGGTTTCTGCGAGCAGACTTGTCAGCTGTCGTTGATTGGCCGCCGTTAGGTGGTTGGTGTTAATTCCTCATTGGCACTCTAATTACCCTACTTTGGCATTTCCTTCTTTTCTTCCCCTGACCTTCCTGTTTGTGCTGTTGTTCGTGGTGCGTGCATCTGCTTACTGGGTTTCTGGCATGTTTTCATCCCCTTACACATGCGCTTTTGGCCACCATGTGTGCTCTCAGCTAAACGATTCTATACCTTCCTCCCCACCCCTGACCTGCAGCTTTGCTTAGCAATGGCCAGGCCAGATTTGCATTGCTCCAATGTGCTTACTGCTATGGTGGCATAACCCTCTGCTGATGTCATGTATCTTCTCTGAGCCACTCCTCAGTGTTATAGTGCTACGGCGTATGGTACAACCATCATCCGGCGGGACGTTTGCTATTCAGTATTACCTACCTCATTTGCATGGCATTGACTACTAATTCATAGTTACCATGCCAAACATTGTCGCAGGCCCTTAGCAACCCTTGCACCTTGGTTGTGGTGTTCCATGCCTACCATTGCATATTATGGTGTAAACCTGATTTGTATTACATTGTGATTTTATGACATTTTTATATAATTTATTTATATTCCTGTTTGTGCACACATGCCCTCCGGTTGTACTGTGCATTACTGTGGACATGACATTAAATGTTGTTTTGTAGGTGTTGTGCATCTTTTCTTATGCCATTGGCTGTATATTTAGCCATTGGCATATGTTAACTTTGTAATACATGAGTCTGGTCTGCTTCCATAGCTCCGATGTTCTGTTTGGGAAAATGTAAACCGTGTTTTTTGGTTTACATTTCCGTGGGCTTATGCTCCGCCTGCACCACTTCATGAATCACTATCTGCCTCCATTTGCATGGTGTGACACTGCGCATGGGGTGATTAGCATACCTATGCCGTGGGCTGCGCAGTTCTGGCATATGCCGGTAGTGCACGTGGAACTGGATCGTACCTGAATCGCTCGACGGCCATATTTGGCATTATTCTGCCTATGCTACGCCTGTGCCTGGTGCAAGCTTCATGAATCCCGGGGTTAATCTTTCTAGTTTCTAGCTATTCCTAAGAGAGAACACAAGTCTGAGATAAACTTACATATAGAGCAAGACAGTGCTGATGAGTTGGATGGTCAAGACAAAAATGCATAATGCTCTCTGATTCTCTCTGTTTTTAAAATCACATTCCTGGTTCACATTACATCATTCTTCACACTTCCCTGAGTTCCCAGGCTAACAGAAACTACATTTACATTCTTCACCTCTGGGCAGAAACCACAGCAATAAAGGATATTTATGCATTAAAATTCTGGCCATTAACTCTGACCTTAGAACAATAGCAAGAATTCCTTCATCTAGACCATCCAGAGCCGTGTTTACATCAAAGGGTCACAACATGCTTTACTTGGTTAGCAGAGTGCATTGTTGTTACATTATTTTCCAGTTTCACATGTAACACTTTTTTATAATTTAAGACAACAAGCCTGTGATTTACATTAATATTTACAGATGACAGAATTATCTCCAAAATTCTATCTGGCTAGGCTGGCAGCCTTCATCTATCTTCCCCCCCTGGAGAACTCAAGCTAGTTTTTCAAGTGACCGTTGAGAAATGCTGCTTGAGGGAGTTGGGTCTATCTGAGTTTACCTTACCCTATTCCCTGTCTTGACAGCCCATCTGCATTGGCATTGCTAATCCCACTGTGGTGCTGCACTGACATATCATATGCTTGCAACCCTAAGCTCCATCTTAACAACTTGGCCTTTTGCTGGCTGACTCTGTTCGTCCTTGTCAGGTCTGTGAGGGGAGCAGCTATGGTGCTATAACTGGGGACAAACTTTCTGTAGTACCCTGCTCTCCCTAAAAATGCCCTCACCTGCTTTTTAGTAACAGGTGCAGGCCATGCCTGAATGGCTTCCACTTTGGCAGGTTCTGGCCTTATCTTACCACTCCCCACTCTATGTCCTAGGTAGGAGACCTCCGCCATACCCACCTGACATTTGCTCGGCTTCATGGTCAACCCTGCCCTCTGTAGTCTGCCCAGCACCTCTCTGACATGCTGAAGGTGCTCTGGCCAGGAATGGCTGTAGATGGCAATATTATCTAGGTTAGCAAGGGCAAACCCTCCTGCTCCTACTAGGATATGATCTACCAGCCTCTGGAAAGTTGCTGGGGCATTCTTTATCCCAAAGGGCATCTTTGTGAACTCATACAAGCCAAAAGGAGTCACAAAGGCTGACATCTCTCTAGCACTGGGAGTCAAGGGTACCTGCCAGTAACCCTTAGTAAGATCGATGGTTGTAAGATACGTAGCCCCACCCAGCTGCTCTAGGGCCTCATCTGTCCTAGGCATGGGATAAGCATCTGACTCTCTGTTACTATTTAATTTCCTGTAGTCCACACAGAACCTGGTGCTCCCCACTCTATGCCCTAGGTAGGAGACCTCTGCCATACCCACCTGACATTTGCTTGGCTTAATGGTCAACCCTGCTGTGAAGACTGGTAGAGATGGGTGAAGGCTGCCAGCCTAGCCAGATAGGATTTTATAGATAATTCTATTATTTGTAAATATGAATAGAAACTACATGTTTGTTTTTTTAATGAAAGAATATGCTGTGAAATGTTGAACTTAAAACAATGTAGCAACATTGCCCTTGGCTGTAAAGAAAGCTAAGTCAGGCATTTCATGAATGCCTTTGATGTTTACATTCAGCTATGGCCGGGCTAGATAAAGGCTTCTTGCCTATTGTTTTATGGCTAAAGTTAATGACCAGAATTTAAATATGGAATGCCCTTTATTGCTTTGGTTTCTGCCTAGGTGTAAAAGAATGTAAATGCAGTTTCTGTCAGCCTGGGAACACCAGGGAAGTGTGAAATCATGTAATGTTTTATCAGAAATGCAATTTCAATTTAAACAGAGAAAACCAGAAGGCATTAAGCATTTTTGTCTTGACTATCCAACTCATCAGCGCTGTCTTGCTCTTATGTAAGTTATCTTAGACTTCTGTTTTCTTTTAGAAATAGCTAGGAACTAGAAAGATTAGACTAAGTGTTTTTCTGTGATGTCAGAACTGTACTACTGAATTATTTTAAGTATTTCTCTGTGATCTCTGAACTCTTGACTAGCACTGTGTAGTAGAAATTATTGTCTTGTGGTTCTAATTATTTATTATTAAATATTTTAAAACCTTCTAACTGTGGCTGTTTTGTGTAGAGATAATTTAAGCTCTTAAGAGTACTTGCATGCCTTTGGTAAAATTGTACAAAGCCGCTCTAATAGCTTTGACCCTGGGCTATACTACCAATTGGATAATAATATTGCACAGTAATAATTGGACACCCTTTTAAGGGCCTTTGAGTAGCTGATAATTATTAGTGGATGGTAGCAGGGTACTACCGTATAGTCTGGGTAAAAGGGGCACAGCTGGAGAACCTGTGCCAGCCTTCCCCAGAAGTGTCTGTGTGGATGTATAAACTCTTATTTCAAAGTGCATGTATGTGTGTGTGTGTGTATGTGTGTGTGTGTATGTGTGTGTGTGTGTGTGTGTGTGTGTCAGCTACTTGGGCAGGGACACGAAGCACTGATTGGACAGAGAGGGTGCTAGAGGTTTTAGTTTGTCCACCAGGCTGAGATTTTGACCCTATAGCTGTGCCAGTGGAGTGTCTTATTGGGGACCTGGAGAGCAAGGGAGCGACCAGCCCGGGACTGAATGTGATCTCTGTGTGCTCTTAAGGGAAATTGCACTTTACTGTGTGTATTTGTTATCCTTTCCTCCTATATGAGACATCCTATCTGGTGTTAGTGGTGAGGATTGAGGCTTCTTGATTGCTGTGCCAGGGCACGGGCGTCACACATGCCCTCTGTAGTCTGCCCAGCACCTCCCTGACATGCTGAAGGTGCTCTGCCCAGGAACAGCTGTAGATGGCAATATCATCTAGGTAAGCAAGGACAAACCCTCCTTCTCCTGCTAGGATATGATCTACCAGCCACTGGAAAGTCACTGGGGCATTATTCATCCTAAAGGGCATCTTTATGAACTCATACAAGCCAAAAGGAGTTACAAAGGCTGACTTCTCTCTTGCACTAGGAGTCAAGGGCACCTGCCAGTAACCCTTGGTAAGATCAATGGTTGTAAGATACTTAGCCCACCCAGCTGCTCTAGGGCCTCATCTGTCCTAGGCATGGGGTACTCTGTGTGACTATTTAATTTCCTGTAGTGCACAGGTGCTGCCATCCTTCTATGGCACCAGCACCACTGGGGAGGCCCAGGGACTAATGGGACTCTTCAATTACCCCTAGTTCCAACATCTCCTGTACCTCTTCCCTCAGAGTCTGTCTGACTCTCTCAGGCACTCAATAAGGGGCCTGCCTAACAGGCCTTTGGGGTCCTGTATCCAGCTGGTGCTACCCCAGGTGGGTGCACCCTGGTTTCCCAGTTAACATATCCCCAGATTCCTGCAACACTGCTCAGATTTCTCAAACCTGGGTAGGAGATAGCTGCTGGGACATTGCTACCCCTTCCACTGAGGTGTCAGGCCGAGCTTCACTGAGAAGTTCAGTCCCCAGATCTCCCTCAGACTCCTCCTGCAATCCACTGCAAATGCTCAGCACAAGGGCCTCCCTATCATGGTAAGGTTTCATCATGTTAACATGGTACAATTTGTGCCCCTGCCATCTGCCTAGCAGTTTCACCATGTAGTTAACATTGTTTACCTTTCTTACCACCTTGTAGGGTCCCTCTCAAGCGGCTAGCAGTTTGTTGTGTCTGACCGGAATGAGAACCATTACCTGCTTCCCCACGGCATACTCTCTACATTGGGCATTCCTGTCATACCACACCTTTTTCTGTTGTTGGGCTTCTGCCAGGTTCTCCTGGGCCAAACCCATGAGTTCCCTGAGCCTTGCCCTGAGGTTTAGGATGTATACCACAACAGACTCCTGGTGAGACTCGCACTCACCTTCCCACTCATCTTGAATTAAACCTAGAGGTCCCCTCACCCTATGCACATACAGGAACTCAAAGGGTGAAAAACCTGTGGATTCCTGGGGAACCTCTCTGTAAGCAAACAACAGATAGGGCAAATATTTGTCCCACTCCTACTTAAACTGATCTGCAAATGCCCATAGCATGGACTTGATTGTAGAGTTTAACTTCTCAACAAGACCATTATTCTGGGGGTGGTAGGGGGTGGTCTCTATGTGCTTCACCCCACAGGACTTCCACAGACAAGCCAGCAGGTCTGACATGAAATTGGCACCTCTGTCAGTCAGTATTTCTTTTGGGAAACCTACCCTGCTGAAAATCTCTAGCAAAGCATTTGCCACCTTCTCTGCCTCAGTGGAGGACAAATCCACTGTCTCAGGGTATCGTGTAGCATAATTCACTGCCATTAGGATATACTTTTTCCCTGTGGAACTTTGGATACTCAGAGGACCCACAATATCCATAGCTACCCTCTGAAATGGCTCCTCAATCACAGGCAAAGGCATCAAAGGAGCTCTCTCCTTGTCTCCTGCCTTGCCTACCTTTTGGCACTGCTCACAGATCCTGCAGTACCCTGTTACATCACTAGAAATTCCAGGCCAATAGAAGTCCTGCATAATACGCCTCTTTGTACATTTTATGCCCATATGGCCTGCAAAGGGAATATCATGGGCTATGGCTAGAAGCACCAGATGGTAGATTCTAGGCACTACCAACTGCTTTACTCTCTCTCACCCTCTAGCCCTCCCTCTGGGGTCCACTCTGTACAGTAACCCTTTGTCCCAGTATACAGATTCCCCCTTTTCTTGAGAATCAGGTGCCTCCCTAGCTAGCTGCATCAGGCCATGCAATGTAGGGTCTGAGAGCTGAGCCTGTCTCACCTCTTTCCTTGTAACCCTTCCAGCTCCCCTTCCACAGGAAGTCTGGCATCCTTTTACAGTGGTGCCTCAATGTCAGCCTGGGTACTACTACTCTCCTCTACCTTTGCAGTCACTCTGTCCAAGGGACCATCAGTACCCACAAGCAGCTGTGGCTTACATTCATTCTCACTGCTACAGAGTAGCTTCCCCCCTGAGGTAACCACCTCACCAGTCCTGGCTACAAGTATGCAGTTTGTCTGGATCTCCCCCAGGCTACCAGACTTACCTGCTTGTCTCCAAGCCTGACTACGTGTAACTGCACAAGCACAGGGTACTGCACTATCAAAATCATTCTCTATCAGGACATCTGCAGGTATATCCTCAAACACACTTATTTGCTGGCTTCCTTTTCCACCCTCCCAGTCAAGGTGAGCCCTAGCCAAAGGGTATTTGGAATAAGTTCCCTCCTAAAGCCCTGACTGGATTAGACTGCCCAGGCAAGTAGTGCTCCTCTGTAACCATTGCAGGCTTTACAATGGTTATAGCAGAGGCTATGTCTCTTTTGGTAATGTCCTCTTTGCCATTCACTACAATAGGATATAACCTCTGATGGTAGTTTGGTATCCTTGTTGTCCCAAGACAACTATTATCGGCATTTTGTCTTTCCCACTTACTGACTCCCTCACCTTTTTGTTCCCCACCTCGCCTCTGTGGACACCAGTATGCCACATGGCCCCACTGGTTGCATTCAAAACATTTAACCCTAGCGTCTGGATGTGTACCTGGACTAGTGGCTTCTCCTGCTACTGGCAGATTCCATTGGGGCAGTCTGTGCTGCCCACCATGTGTTCCTTTAGACACATGAGCAGTACTGGGGGTCCCTTTCCTGTGCAGGGCTGCACTGCTTGCCAGGTATAGGTCTCCCTTCTTCCTCAACTCATCTGAAGTAGCACATTGTCTATCAGCTAACCAGATCCTCATGTCCTCAGGCAAAGTGCTAAGGGCTTGTTCCCTCACCAAAAGGTCTGCCAGCCCTTCAAAAGCGATGACCTAACATCCACTCACCCACCCATGGAACTAAGTGCTTAATGCAGCAACATAATCACACACCATTCTTTTCTGCTGACATGCTGCCTGCTCACCCTGACTAACTAAGCTAACAAAAGAAATAAAACAATTGTGATATGAACTCTGAGTATTCACTGTGTGGCTGATTTACAGTACAAAACACCTTCAGAGCTCATGTACACAAGCTACAGGAATTCACTCTACCTGCACCACTACAAGCCAATTAATATTTGCCAACCAATTAATATGTGGTGTGGATATCCCAACTCTGCCAAATGATTAATATGTGATGCCCATGCCCTGGCCCAGCAATCAAGAAGCCTCAATCCTCACCACTAACATGAGTGAGGGGCATCTCATATAGGAGGAAAGGATAACAAATACACATAGTAAAGCACAATTTCCCTTAAGAGCATGCAGAGATCACAGTCAGTCAGGGGCTGGTTGCTCCCTTGCTCTCCAGGTCCCCCAATAAGACTCCCCACTGGCACCGCTATAGGGTCAAGATCTCAGCCTAGTGGGCAAGCTAAAACCTCCAGCACCCTTTCTGTCCAACCAGCGCTTCATGTCCCTGCCCAAGTAGCTGACACACACACACACACACACACACACACACACACACACACACACACACACACACACACACACACACACACACATACACACACACAGAGACACACTTTGAGAAGAGTTTATATAACCAGACAGACACTCCAGGCTGGCACAGATTCTCCAGCTGTGCCCCCTTTTTCCAGACTATATGGTAGTACCAGCTGCCACCACCTACTAATATTTATCAGCTACTCAAAGGCCCTTAAAATGGTGTCCAATTATTACTGTGCAATATTATTATCCAATTGGTAGTATAGCCCAGGGCTAAAGCTATTAGAGTGGCTTTGTACAATTTTATCAAAGGAATGCAAGTATTCTAAATAGCTTACATTTTCTCTATAAAATAGCCACAGTTGAAAGGGTTTAAAAATATTTAACAATAAATAGTCAAAACACAAGACAATACTTGTTACTACACAGTGCTAGTCAAGAGTTCAGAGATCACAGAGAAATACTTAAAATAATTCAGTATTACAGTTTTGATGTCACAGAAAAGCACTTAATCTAATCTTTCTAGTTTCTAGCTATTCCTAAGAGAAAACACAAGTCTCAGATAAACTTACATATAGATGAGTTGGATAGTCAAGACAAAAATACTTAATGCTCTCTTATTCTCTCTGTTTATAAAATCACATTCCTGGTTTACATTACATAATTCTTCAAACTTTTCTGGGTTCCCAGGCTAACAGAAACTACATTTACATTCTTCAGCTCTGGGCAGAAACCAGAGCAATAAAGGACATTTATGCATGCAAATTCTGGCCATTAACTCTGGCCTTAAAACAATAGCAGGAATTCCTTCATATAGACCTGCCAGAGCTGTGTTTACATCAAAGAGTCACAACATGCTTTACTTGGTCAGCAGAGTGCACTGTTGTTACATTATTTTCCAGTTCCACATGTAAGACTATTTTTACCATTTAAGACAACAAGCTTGTGGTTTACATTAATATTTACAGATGACAGAATTATCTCCAAAATTCTATCTGGCTAGGCTGGCAGCCTTCATCTATCTTCCCCCAATCTTCACAGCCATTATCATAAATAAGTAAAGTACTCAACATCTCTCAATACAACAATTATTTCAATTTGTCTTTATCTATATGTATAAGGCTCAGTCTGGCCACAGTTCAGGAATTTACTGTTTCTTCTAAGCTTGTGTTAGATTGGGTGAAAAAGAAGTTTTGTTAACCAGGGGAGTTTGCTTAGTCATAATTATAAAAGGGTTCAAAACTGTACTGATATATTGTTCTCACCCCATCCTGGACTAATGGTTTAACTATATTGCCCATGTCTGTTTTATCCAAAATGCACTTATTTGTAGTCAATGTTAATGTATGATCCACCTAATTTACAAAATTGCTAGAACTGATGACATTTTATAAAGTTTCTGGTGTTGGTGTTGTGTTTTGCCTAGTTAGAATGTCTTCTAGGGGCAAAGAAGCAAGTGGTAGTTGGTGCCTCCTTTGATGTCTTTGGGCCTTGTCCGCCAGATAGGATTCAGAGATCTGGTGGTCTGGAATTCTGTTTCATCCTTCTGAGTTCAGATGAATCCTGTTTAAGGTTCTTAGGTCTGTAATTATACCATTAATAAAAATAAATAAAGACAAGTACTCAGTTTCTTTAATGGTGGAAGATTCGTTATTGGCAGATGAGTACTGCTTAGTTGACTGAGTACAAATGATTTAGACAGAGCTTTTTATTACAAATGTGGTGGGTGGGTCCAGGGATCTCACCTTCCATTACCTCATTTGGGGTGTATGTGGGGAGGGTTTAGTTTAATGTAATGATCATGCTGTCATGGTGGGTGTCACCCTGTGTGTCTGGAGGCGGGCTGCAGTAGGATAGTGTTATATTTTCATTTATTGTATACATTGGTTGTTTCACATCACTTAATTTGTGAATCACAATTTTCCAGTTTGTGAAAGAAGTAATTTAGTTTAGCCCTTAATAACTTCATTTAAAAAACATAATTTCAATCATTTATAGAATCATTTAAAAAAAACATTTACCAATTTAATGAACCACTTGAATATACTTCCTAAGCCCCACAACGACTCTCCTTGCATATTTATACTTTTTCTTTTTATAATATTATTTAAAAAAATTTAAATTTAAAAAATCTAAAAAAATTAAAAATGAGGATGGTCAACCAAGCACTTTCATCTTGTCTGCATCAGATCTGCCATGTAAGATTGAAATCCCATTAGTTTAAGGTATTCAGAGAAAAAACTGTCACCTGTATTGGGGCTTGTGAGCAGTGTTTAATTTTAGATTTTATATATAGGGTTTTACTGGGAGATGGGGAGTGTCTTTTGTTCCCCTAACAGACTTACTTTTTTGGTTGTGAGTTTTTTAAACCTGAACCGCATTTCCAGGTGGAAACTTCTTTAGGCGGTTGCACATGTGGTTTGTATAAAGCACAGGATATTTCGGTCTGTGTAGGGGGAATTATTTGCTACATTGGTTTAACAGCGGTCATCTTAAATGGATGCCATCAACTGTGTGTGCCAGTGTGCTCGCAAGGGGTTAGGAGGCATGCTGTATGGTCATAAACTGAAAATCAAGTTTTATGGAGGAATAGATCCATTGAAGATGGAATTGAAGTAGCTAATGGCGTTGCCTGGTTCTAATGCGATCCCCAGGGCCATTATAATGGGTCAACCATGTGGTTGTACCTAAATGAATTACAGAAAGGTGTTATAAGGCTGACAATTAGCTGTTAAACAATCTGTACCCAGGGGCTTTGGGTTAGGGTGGATTTTCTGGTTCTACACTTTTGGAGGGTGCTGGAGGGAAGCATGGAGTCCAGGAATAAAAGTAATTTCAAGTGGTGCCTTCTATTGCAAGGACCTTTTAAAAGCCTGAGAGATTGATAAAACTTGAATTGCTTTACTTGTATTTACTTGTGAGATTTTCTTTAAGCATTACCTGGTGGGATTTTCTATAAGAGGTTGGGTATTGTTTTAAGAGTGATTTTGTATAGAGGCCAGTGGAGAGACTGGGGTTGGAGTGAAGCAATAAAGGAATAATGTCACGGGGGCTTATTGGAGTATGTTTCGTGTCAGTGTTTGGGACCTATTGCTGAATTAAAAACCTACAGGATTTCTTTAAAGAATTATACGGTAACCACTTAGGTGAACCTATATGATTATAATTTTATATACATATATATAAATATAGATATATATATATATATATATATATATATATATATATATAAATATATATCTATATATCTATATATATATATATATATATGTGTGTGTGTAAAAATCTTTTTATATATACTTATACCTTAGGATTCAATAAAATCCGTGTAGGCTCTGTGTAGAGCCCACATGGAATGTACCCATGTACGAGGCCACAATTCCCCCTCAGTAGCACACCATGCATATTAATCATTGTACACTGCTGAGAGAGAGAGCATAGTAACAAGCATATTGAATGCATGTAGGCAGAAATGTAGAGGCTGGTCAGATGTTATGTATATGGTGAGGCTCCGTGTAATGTTCCTTGCTACTGTTGAAATGTGCTCTGAATTAATTGTTTGTGTTATAAATTTCTAATATTATTTGTCTTATTTTTTTTTTTTGTTGTAATGTCTGTTTGCATGGCATGGAGAGCAGCAGTGCCAAGCTGCGCTTACACATAGACAGCTGACTCCTGCCAGATATCTAAAAATAGAAACTGGATGTAATTAATTATGTATTTCTGTTTATGTTTAAGGCTGTTTAAGCCCATTGGCATGGCATGGAGCTTAGTAGTATATGTGAAGGTATACTAGTTTGTATGTTATCCAAGTAGCGAAATGGGTAGAATGATGGTCTAAAGCTTTGTAGGTCCTGGGTGTTTGAGTCCCTAGCATAAATATTTGTTTAATGCAATGTAAAATGTATTTTAATTTAAAAACAAAACTTTTACATTTGGGAGAGCTGTGCAGTGCTAAGCACTGTTTAAACATGGTTAACGGCTACAATTGTTTGCACATTGCTAAGTTTCGCTAAAACCATGGTTGTGCGGGTTTTTGCTATGCTCAGCTGTACTTAGCTGGTTTGCGTGATGCTAAGCAATGCAGCTCATTTTTTAATGTTGCTAAATAATGTGCAAGGGTGGGAAAACATACTAAATTAAGGGCAATAGGCAAGAATTCTGCAGCATTCATTGTAGTCTATCTAGCTGACAGTATAACAGGCAGTGTTGGACAGGGTGCTCTCCTTCAGGCACAGAGATGGGTTGTGCAGGAGTCCAGGGGTTTTGTTGGGCTCCTGATATGCAGTTATGAAACTAGGCTTCTGCAACTCGGTTACCATGGCTCAGAATGTAGGGCTGAGTCCTGGGATCAGTTAGCCAGGGAACTTACCAGTGCTACTGGTATCCCCTGCACTGGTGAGCAGTGTTGTCATCACTACAACAACCAGAAGTGTAGAAAGAGGGGGACTTTGGACACATGAGTCCAAGAGGCCAGGGCTGGGCATGCCCAAAACATATGTAAGTATTTCTTTTCCACTATTTTACCAAAACGCAAGTCAAATGTGTGCAAAACTGGTATGCATAATGGTGTGCTTCTCTCTCCCACCACCTTCAGCTGAGAGGACTTGCAACATTCAGTACCATGCCGGGTGCCTGGCCAGGTTGCTCAGTGACTGTGGTACATACAGATATATTATGCTAACTGTAGTCCAATCAGCAATAAAGAATAACAAACTGTACTGCAATGAATAATAAACAATAAAACTGTAGTGCAGTAAATGGGCAATTAGAACTGTAGTACAATAAATGAACAATAACAACTGTATTGCAATAAATAATACAGAATACCAATAACAGTAAGCCAAAAGGTGTAAAGCAGGATTGTTGTTTTATAACATAATTGCACTAGAGTTGTATGCATTGCATGGTAAGGTTGCTGCAGTCAAGTGTAAAACTGTAATAGCTGTAGAATGCAAAACTAATGGCCTGAAAATGTATTGATCAACTCATAGTATGGTTCAAGGCTGTCTCTAGGCCAATTTCAGTCACATAATACTTGTCTTTTCCTTCCACTCCAGGAACAAAAGGTATATGGGTAAGGTAGCCCACTTTATGAGCAGATATTGTATGTGGACTGCGCAGAGAATTATCACTAATACCAATAAAGTTTTTAAACAACATTATACTTTCCTAAATAAACCTGTCTTAACATTTGCAGTAGTGCTGTATTCATTGCACGTCTGTTCTACTGTACCTGCAGTCAAGTGTAAAACTGTAATAGCTGTAGAATGCAAAAGTAATGTCCTGAAAAATGTATTGATCAACTCATAGTATGGTTCAAGGCTGTGTCCAGGCCAATTTCAGTCACATAATGCTTGTCTTTTCCTTCCACTCCAGGAACAAAAGGTATATGGGTGAGGTAGCCCACGTTATGAGCAGATATTGTGTATAGATTTTACAGAGAATTATCACCAATACCAATGAAGTGTTAAGCAGCATTGTGGTTTACTAAATAAATCTGTCATAATATTTGCAGAAGGGCTGTATTCATTGCATGTCTGTTCTAAGTTCCTGCAGTCAGTTGTTACATTATTTGCAGATGTCCCCTGTAGTCACAGCTATTGGGTTCTACTCCTATGCCTGCCAACTAAGGAATGCCGGCTCTCTAGTTTACTTAATGTACACACACATACCTCCCAACTGTCACAATTTTTTGTAATGTAATTGCTGCCTAATCTGTCTGTCACATGATTACCAGATAAATGATTACCTGGAATGCAATGTATTACCAAATCCATTTACAGAACACCTTGGTACTTATGTAAGTCCACATTATGTGAAACTGTTCTGTGTAGTTGTGTACCTGCATTTGTTACTGCTAGGCCCATACTGTCCCATGCTAACAGCTTGAGAGATATGTACATGCTACATCAGTGATAGAAGAATTGTAGTCACTGTACTTACAACTGACACTGCACACCTGTAGAAGTATGTGTTACCAGTGTTTTCAGGGATATCATCTGCTATGTCACTAATAGTATATTTTTCTCTCTCTCTCCCCACCCCTTATCTTCTTTAATTTATTATTGTTATTTATTATTATGATTCAATGTTAACATATTTTGTTAAATTAACTGTTTTGTTGGCCTTATAGTTTAATTCATACTGGCCTGCTGTTAACATACTTACTGTTATGTTGCATAATATTGTATTACACATAATATGCCTTAATATGTATTTGCATTAAAAATATTATGTTCCATTTTGTTAATACTAGCATTGATTTGGTTATTACTAACCTTAACTTATTGTTATAACTACTTTGCTACAGCATGTCAAGGTCAGCCGGTTCCTCGTGAACCACCTACCTTGCCTCCTTCAGCCGTGGCACCGGGTGCCAGCATGCCTGGATCTTAGCTTGGTGGTGCCTCCTCTGCTGCCTCTATACTACCTGTCGCATTGGGTAATACCGCCCCAATGGACTGAGATGGGCCCCTCTCTGGGAGCGGTGGTGGAGGGGGAGTTGTCACTCGTGACTAAGTGCTGGGTTTGGTGTGCACGATCATCGTTCGTGGGTTTGGATGATGCCTGCTTCAGATGGAGAGCATGCTGGCCACCTTGGTGGGGGAGGCTCATACTGGACCCCAACCTCCACCATTGCCATCCTCAGGGCATTGACAAAGCAGTGCCGGCAGTCCCATGGGAGGGGATGTGAGTCACACTGCTACCCTGTGAAGGCACATTGGACTGAGATTCCGCAACACCCTCCCTATCCAAGGTGTTCACTCCCCTCTTGTGTCACACACCACCCCTGTCTACTGTCTTGTCTGTCTGCAGAAGCTTCCTCACCTACCCAACGTACCTCCCCCACATGCACCTATGTCTCTTCCCCAACATTCCACTCTTGCCTTAAAAAAAAAAAAAATGGGCACTTGTCCCAAAAGAAAAATATTGTCCTATACGTAGCTATCCAGTTCACATACATGTCCACTTGACACACTTAATTTGGTTCAATTGGCTTAACAGCACAATTATGTTGTCCTTACCCTTCTCTCCGGGGGTGAGAGTCCAAAGTCATCTACAAATTCTGTCAAAGTCCACAGTTGTTGATTTACAAGAAATGGATAGCTATGGTTCTTTCCCACACCCTTCCTGCACATACCTACCTGCCTTTCAGTATGTTTTCCCCCTGCTTACACCCCATTTCACCACTTTCCTATCTCCCCATTTTTCTTTTCTTTATATATTTTTTGAGTGACGTTGCATGATGCACTGTGTTGCACAGCTTTGCTTAGCTCAACTAAATGGAGCTATATTGATATATGTGTTTTTAAATCATAATAAACGTACAAAATAAACACCTGTCCCCTATTTCGAACTCAAGACCGTAGGATCTGCAGACCACTGCATTAACCTGCCACACCACACAGCTGTCAATTAAAACAGGTGGTTTAAGCTAAACACAGTAATCCCAAGTTGCAATCATTAAGCATGTTTCAATGGAGCTGCGCATCATGCAAACTTGATTAAAAACTAATGGAAAAAATGGGAGTGTAACTTGGAGTCTGGTGCAAGAGTACACCACTAGAAAACCAAACATAGAATAATGGATGTAAGTGAGGTCTCTAATAGCAGGTAAATGTGCCCTTTTATCATCAACATTTAGAAATTCACCTGCTAAGGCATAAATGGCAAAATACATGTTCAGCTGGGACCCTGGTGCAGAAATACAACCATATCAAGACATGCACATAATGATGGATGTAAAAGAAAGTATGTGACACCCTGTATGTGTGCACTTATATCTTACAAATACACATACTATAACAGTGACTCAGTAGCTCAGTCTGTTAACTGCCTTGCAAACAGTACATTTTGCCACACACAGTCCTGGGTTCAAATCCATTGGTATGTCGCAGTTAAATTACATTATTGTAAAGCCTGCAATTAATGACTGAGTCATGCACTCTTTATCCACACAATGCATTTCATATGAAATGCCTGCTTTTCACTGATGGAAGTCACAGGCCTGCAGATAGGAACACACTTCACATATCCCTGTAGCAAAACTATAAGTGCATAAAATGTCACATCATGCATTAATATGTACTCACAGAGGATTTTGAATCAGGTAATACAAATGAGGCCCACTAATATCAGAGTGCAGTACACAATCCTTTCAAACTCACAGTGCAGATTAGCACAGCAGCACAACTAACATACACATTTGAAGTCCCTGCTTGTAACAAGGATTGCTAGCATACAAGTTCTAAATTAGTACCAGACTATAACACAAGGCCTGACAATTGCCCAAATGGTGGGCATAATCTTATATTTATCCCCTATGTTGCTGAAGGACACAACAAACATGCTGCCTACTACTGTGTTAGTGATACCATTGTCTAACATACTTACCTTAAACAAATGCCTTAGTTGGAGCGGAATGGGTACCCTCACTCTGGCTGTGCCTCTACAACAAGGCTGACACAGCTCCCACAGTTACTCTTACAGCTTGTTGTCCTCCAGAGGGTTCACACTCTCTGTCCAAGCCTATTATCTGCAGCAGCAGCTGCAGCCTGTAGCACACACATCTCTATGTAAAAGTAGCTGCTACAGACCTACCCTCTGCAATGACATAGTCTCCTCATCCCAGCAATGTCCAGCACAACATATTAGAAGGGGCTTCTAATCTACACGAAGGCCTTATATATTGAACAGTGGCTGCATGTCATTAGCTGATGATAGTGCAAATGAGCTATGTTGGCTGCAATTAACATTTCAGAACCATGGATTGGTTAAGAGGCAATCACCTGCTAATGAGAAGCATGTAAAAAGGCAAACAGCTGGCTATGGGGAACCATTCTGTATGAGACTTTCTGCATACAGACCATGCATTTGCAAAAACTTAAATATCACCACATATCAACAGAGAAGTGTTTCACTCCAGCAGGTATGTAATCTTTTTGTTTACAACAGGATGCAGGTGTGTGAATATACTTACGGGGAATCGGGATTACAGCATTAAGCCTTATCAGAACTGTGATAATGACAGGTCAATGATCTCCACATTTGTTACACCTACAGAGGATGTGCAATACATCAGGGGTGGAACGTTTATTTTTGATGTGGTACACTGGTCTTGTGGGACTGTCCCTCTATAGTGGTTGTAATAGCATACTGCTGTTTGTTTGGCACAGTTGTTTTAAAATAATATCAGGGGGGTTGCCCCTAGGGGGCACACTACAATAGACTCCAGTGTCAGGTAAATGATCCTACAGCAGTATCTGTCATGGCACACATGGGAATAGCTGACTATTGCTAGTATCTTAGTTGTATCCACATGCTTAGTATGTTTACACACTGTGGAATATGACGTGTGTAATCAAGCAGTGGATACTGCCAGACATTCTGTTCTTGGTGTATCTCCACATAGTGTACTTCCATGTATGTGATCCTGACATGTGTTCCCATTTTGTTGTATTTCAGGAAACATGTATCCAAGACACCATGCACCTTTTATGGATGAACACCTACTGTCCAGGGAAGGCACAACAGGGAATAGTGGACAGCACTGTGGATTGACCTTATTCACAATGTGAATGCCACAGGTCATTAGAGCAGAATATATGAGCAGGTTTGACACTGCACAATGGACATGATCAATGCTGCACGTTGAAGAGCAGCAGAAGTAGCCAGGGATAGTGGCATCACCAGTGGAGAGCCTGTAGCGGAACAACCACTCTCAGCCACTGAGGAATTCCTGGTGAATCTAGGCACACACGACAGCTGCCAGGCATTCATCACACCATACATCATGGATGTGGGTGCCACAGTTTTCATGGCAGAGGCATGTGCAGGTAAGCTTAGTTTGATTAGTATTGCAATACTGTAGCATTCAAGTGTCAGGGTGTACATACTCTTACATGGGTGTCAGGTCTTTGTTCTTTGGGGGGAAGGGTTAAACTGCAGTTTGACTCTCATGCTCAGATTGCAACCAATATAACAATAAACACAGTAACTACTGTAATTGTGAGATATATGGATGTATTACCTTGTTGTGGTGCACCATGTGATGGTACTGACATTACATCTCCTTCAACATTTCACAGGTCTGTCAAGTATCAGACAAGGCAGTGGTTCTGCTCCTGGTAAGCACAACACTGTTTTGTTATAGATTTATGTTTGCAGCAGTGTAATCCCTAAAGTGTCATCCCAGGCCTGCTGCCTGGATTGCTGTACTGTCAGCATGATTGCCAGCTGCACAGATATTTTCTAACTGTACACATGTTAGAGTCATACATATGCCTTGTAGATGTGACCACACTGATAGATGTGACAGCATTGTCAGGACTTTACAGATTTTCATGTGTCAACTGTGCAGTCTTCACAAATGCCAACAGTGTACCTCATTATTGCTGATGAGATTGCAGTGTGAAGAGCTTTCATTTACAAATAACTACAGCTGCTAGTGGGAAAAGTAATGTCATCTTAGCCTACTATATGAAGTTGGGTTTTCAACAGGTCTGTAATAGTGACAACAGTGTATAGAGCTTTACATATATTGAAACATAGTACTGCTGAGCATAATAATGCAAGTATTAATGTACTGCTTTTTCCCTTCTTATCACAGGTGACCGGGGGGGGGGGGGTTGGTGTCTGTCCCCTACACAACCTGATGTCAGTGTCTCTTCAGACTTTGATGATGATGGTGGCCACAGTGAGGCACAGGTGAGGGTTTCAGGGGCTGAATCTGTCCATGAGGTTGACATCCCCTCTTCTACCCTCATTGTCACTGTACACAGTCAGTATGCCCACACATGCCCAGTCCTTGGAGGTCACAGATATTGGACAGTCAGAGAGTGGAGACATTGAACAGAAAGGTGTGGCAATTATGGCTCCAGTGAGTGTAGACATTGGCCATAGCCAGAGACCTGGCAAGGTTCCACACAGGTGGATTGACAGGAGTGCTTGTAGGAGGCCTGCTGTCCATCCACCACCTGTTGCAGATGTCACATCACGGGTCACTTGGCACATGTTTCGGGCACCATGGAGACACAGGCATGTTCTGAAAGGAACTCCAGACATATCCTTAAGATTATGGATGCAGCATAGTCTGCCTCCACTGCATTGCTGATAACCTGGATCGGTTCACTAATGCAGTGGAAAGAAGGTGGGCTGAGACAGATCACACACTATCTGTCTTGGAACACAGTGTCTGTGCTGGAACATCTGGTTGGAGTTGAGCATCGGACTCGTGGAAGTAGGTCAGCAAACTCATCTGCTGAGAGTCCACATGACCATGCACAATCACGCTCGTCTAGTGGCAGTACATCCAGTGCTACAGAGGGGAGTGTGCTGTCCACACCAAGACATGGCAGGCCATGTCCTCATGATCGTGGGCATTCCTGTGGAGGACACAGTCTCAGCAGACAGCAGTCACTGTCAGGTACTAGTACTGCTTCTGACCTTGGGCATGGAGGTTCCAGTGCAACTCTTGGCAGAGTCATTTCTCATATTCAGGGCTGGAGATGGTGAACTGTTAGGTCTACCATGCATGGTTCATAGCTGTCCAGCATACACACATGTAGGGCTAGCACTGAGCTTGACTGTGTACATGCACATACACACACCTCTGTCAAATTCAGGTTACCTACAGACACACAGACGGCACGTTTCCGTGGTCCATCTTACCTGCTTCTCTTCCTGACTCACACACATGCTTTCAACTATTTGGGTCAGTCTAGGCCTCCTGCACCCCACACAACACCCTATGCCACATCCCTGTCATCCTTGTCATCAATGCAGGGAAATGAAGCTATGTGTCTGATGCACAGGGTGACTATATAAATTAACATGTACTTGTGTAATGCATTGTTGTTTTGCCATTCCACTTGTAGTGGTTACTGACAGGTACTTTATGCTGACATTTGTAATGAGTAAGCCTCATCATTTTGTGTACCTTATGCTGCATGATGTTGTAATGGCTGTATACCTACACAATGAAAGGTGTGTCATGGACCACTTTATATGTCTGTTTCAAGATTATGTTGGGGACACCTATGGATACACAGTGGCAATAAAGCCATAGACGTCACAGCACAGGATGGAATGTTAGTACAGAAGAAATATGTCTTCAGCAACATACAACACTATAGGTGCATGGCTCCATAGGTACAGGCTAACAAGGACAATGGCATCATTCAGTGTACTCTTACATCTCTAATCTGTGAAAAGGTCTGATACCCTTGATAAGCGTCACCAGGGTTTTGGGAGCTAACACATCTACAAGCTGTGGTGATGGAGATGACCCATCTACACATTTCCTATGTCCAGTACAGACATTTGTCCAACACCAGTTATGATTGTCTTGCTCTGCATCCTATTGTGTAACCTGAACATCATGTGTGTAACAACAGATGTGTGCTTCACATGCATGGGGGCTGTTACATATAGGGCATACTGTCTGTTACATACCTGTCTCTCCAGCATGTACTATTTATACCACAGTGACGTTGTAGGTGTGTAGAACAGATAAGACATGTGTTAGTCCTGTCATGGATATGCAGAAGGGACACAATGGGATCTGACACCTCCCTGTATAGCAGGAATACACATCCCCTCCAAAGCATTTAGGAGACAGACTACACATGTACGATCTTGACACGGAGAACATAGGACATGTTATTTACAATGTGTATTGGTGTACCATGGAACCTATGGTGCTCCTACAGTTGTAAGATATGCCTGTGTAGTGACATAGCAAGGGTGCCATTGCATACATTGATAGGTGTGATGAGTGCCACATTCAGAATAGCAATAACAGTCTGGGATATACATCCCATACCTTTCTGTATAGGTTGTACAAAATTGACCAGTTAAAGTCAAAGGCTACATCAATCTTTGTGTTCACAACTCCATGAGTAATGGCTCAACTGTGTGCTGTGTACAGACAATACAATATTTTCCAAGTGTGGATGACTTCCCAGGGGATAGTATTGTGCCATCATTGGCGTTTAGTATTTGTCAATGGCTCAGACAACAACTGAATGTGTGTCTCAGGCCATCCTGGACAACTGTTGGTTCTGTGTGGGATTCAGTGACAGCTCATAATATGCATCACCTGCTAATGTAACCAGGCAGAGGTCATTGACAGTGGCTGTGACTGCAGAGGGGAAATGGCTAGAAGGGGTATGTCATTAATGACGTCTGGGAAAATCCGCTGGTGACTGGTGTCATTGCAATGTAGGTCTCCCAATGCTATCTTGTCAGATTATGACCGGCAAAAACTGGCCTATCCATGAGTTGACATAACACTCTGTAGATAACCTACACAGTTTCCAGCAAGGCCTGCTGGCCTAATATTGTCAAATACTTTGTCAGGCCATGGTAGGTAGAGTGAGTCATATTTCCATCATCCATTGCATAGTGTAACACTCAATGGGATCCACTGGTTAGAGTCCATAGGCATGATTTGGCCTTCAGCAAATAAACAGTGTTTGGTCCAGTGCCAGTAGGTGTATGACAGTGTTACTGCTCGTGTACATGCTAACTCCTTTTATGGCATTTCATGTTTAATAATAATATATTAGTTTAATAATTTGAATATTAAAGTAAGAAAGATTTTCCAGAAAGAATGGAGCAATTTTGTTTCATACACTGACATCTTGAATAACAAGAAAGAGATGCCTAAGGTTGTATACAAAAATGGTAGAAGTATTAAAAATTTGTTGGAAAATAACAAAATAGGTAATAGTAATGAAATTTTTACGAAAATGTCACTATATGATAAAAATAGAAAATATGGAACATATCAATGTGGACACTGTAATCAGTGCCCACACATTAGTAATAAGATGGAAATATTGGTACCAACAAGGGACATTAATATAACTGCCTCTGGATATTTTAATTGTGATACACAGGAGTGGTGTATTTGGCTACGTGTTTGGAATGTAAGTCATATTATGTGGGGAAGACTGAGAGGGCATTAAAAAAGAGAATTTATGAGCATATTTACGAGATATCTAAGAGAAAAGAAACAAATGCTCTATTCAAACACACGTTAGATTGTAATAATGCCAAATTCAGCTTCTTTGTATTGGAACAGGTCAAAAGAGAAATAAGAGGGGGCCCTTGGGAAGAAAAATTTGAATTTAAGGAGCTTTGGTGGCAAATTTTATTAGATGCTACTAATTTCCCAGGGCTTAATGACCACATTTCCCTAACCTCAGTGTTAAAACTAAGAGCAGCCAAGATTTAGCTTTATTTGTAATTGCTCTTTTAGGTCAGCAGATGGTGCTAGTAGGCTAGGAATGAATTTTTCATGAAACAAAGAATACAAAAGGTTTTAAAAGGCATAAATATTTAGTAGTTTTTATCATATTTGTATTTATTTATTTAATGTGGTTTTAAATAAATTATTGAGTGATCATGAATTTTAAACTAATGAAGAAGGGAGTTTTTTTAAAATCAAATATCGAAATGTGTTTTAACAGTTGTAAATGGTAACTTCAAATGAGCCTTGTAAACAGATGTTTTTAATGTTAATCATGAACTTAATGAATTTTATTGGTCGGCACAGACCACATGTGAGTATATTAGGTGATTTTAAATTACATTTGTTAGTCTGAAGAAGTCTTACATGTTTGTGGAGACGAAAACGCATTGGTGGATGTTAACAGCGTTTACGTTTTGCAGTGATTTGTTTTCTGTGCTTGCAATAAAGTGTGTTGGTCATCGCTGGTGAACTGCTTCCGTGGTTATTGGATTTATTGGCATTTCATGTCACATGACTCAGAAATCTGGGAACACTGCTTGGCACTACATGCTAGTTGTCCTTTGTGCAACTAAGTATTGCAATTACTTCCAGCATGTTCCAAGAAGAGAGCCATCCAAGGTGTCTGTACAGAGCACAGGCAAATATGTTAGGGAAGTGTAATATGTATACCCTGTGAAGGTAAGGTATGGGTTTTACAAAGGCAGTCTGCAGTTGGACACTACCAAGGTGGTGTGTACTGGAAGGACACAATTACCTTATGAAGACTGTGTTAAGCATGGCAGTCCACAGAATTACCAGTGCCTGATGACTACTACTGCTGGTATCACCGACACTACTCTCACAAAGGATACCATGCTCTGATACATTTTCTGTCATCACATGCAAAACGTTACTATGAAGCCCATGATGACAAGCAGGACACAGCCTGTTTATTCATCCACATAGCTGTCCCACATTAAGAAAAGCTCTGCAGGCTTCACATGCCCTTCTCCAGGTAGATGCCTTAATTAGCAACCTGGGCATTCGGTTGGCTTTTACATGTCTTATGCCTTCTGTTCCAGGGTTGGTGGTATGTCACTAGGGAACTGACAACAGGGAATTAGGAGCAGTACTGTAGTACCACAATATAATGTACAAAGGCCAGTGACATAGATGTCAAGTCTTGCTTAAACAATCAGCACACTGGTGGTAAGCCATCATATGTGACAATTTCACAGCTAGACTTGCATCCTTCCCTTCAACAGATTACTGGTGGATATCTGCATGTCATGGCTGTGAGGCCTGCTGCAGTAGACTGACTACCTTTGGCCAATGTGTGTCCACCTGGCACATGTCCTAGATATGTCATAGTGTACAGTTATGTACCTGAAGCACTTGTCTGTCTTTCCACATCATGTCACACAACTAGTGTGCTGTCTGGTTGCTTGGCAGGCAAGGCCAACGTAATACCAGCAAAGTTGAACAAGTCCTCTATGCATGCATGGGCATCAACATCTTCACTGCAAGGTCCAAACACTGCATATTAGGCTGTCAACCCCAAGGGTGTGGCAGCATGACCCTACCTTTGCAGGACCTTCTTTTGAAATGTTGGGAGTGTCCCCACCCCTCTACTCCTATGACACACAAACACAACATGTGACAGATGTGAATGCATTTCAAACCTTGCTGCCATGACATTCTCCAGCTGTCTGATGTAATTAATATGTGACAGACATTCGTAATGTTACAGCACACACAGACTGACAGTCTGTGAAAACACCAACATGATAATACCTCACATGCAAAAGATGTGGATACTTCCAAATCTAAACCATCAACATGCTAACTTCCCTAGTCCACTGAGCCACACAAGCTGCCAGGCAGAGATGAGTCATTCATCACACAATCAACAGCATACATATGTATGTTGTTTTTCCTGCATTACGTGAGACATACAATGTGTGATGATCGATTTCTATGTCACTGCCGTGAGATTGCCTGGCCTGCTGATATGCCATTTGTGACTTACTGTTAAAGCAGTTATATGGGAGAACTGCTGTGTTGGGTGTGGGGGAACAACACCACATGTTCTGTTGGGGTGGACAGTAGTCCAATTATCATGTGACCCCACTGTTTAACATCTCCCTTGACTGATGTAGTGAATATTCCAAACATAAGGCCTAGTGAATATTAAGGAACACATACTAGTGGACTGGGTATCTATAGTCCCATATGGATGTTACTTTGGTCCAAATAGCCCACTATATTTCCTTGTATAAATGCAGCAGATCCATACATACAATACCATATTATAGTAATCCTTACAAGTAGTGTGTAGGTTAGAGACTTACCTTGCAAATGCAGCAGTTGACAGAACTGTAGTTCAGGGATGACTCTGTCTAATGCAAACAGTACACAACCAATACATGGATAGGCACAAGTGAAGTGGGTTGCCTGACAATCACTTTTAATATATGTATGTAAGTAGGAGTAAGGTGTCAGTCCCTAGGGCCCTAGGTTGTCAGTGAATGTGTTATGCATTGTCTCTTAGCCAAAGCCAGGGCATACTGGGCATGCCTACATCTGTCTAAATGGACATCATCAGGAGTTCATCTTTCGAGTCCTCCTGTAACTGTGGCTATGGTGACCTAGGCACTGGTGGGGGGGCTGTGTATCCCTTAACTTTGCTGATCCTGCTGAACCTGTTCAAAAGCCCAAACACAGGCTCTATGATGTTCCTAGTTTGTGCGTGCGCCTCATTATGGTGTTCTTCCGTGGGTGAGTGTGCATTTCTGATGGGTGTCATCATCCACGGTTCCAGTGCATAGCCAGCATCCCCCAGTAAGTGGCCAGTGTTGGATGTGCCTCCCAGCAAACATCTGGTACAGCTGTGATGCATGCCACATATGGGAGTTGTGATAACTGCCAGGGCTACCAGCACACACATTCATTATAATCCCCTTGGCATTGCACATGACTTGGCAGTTGATGGTGTGGTTCCCCTTGCGGTTGACGTAGATTCTACCCTCCTCACTGGGTGGTGCCTTGATGAGTACATGAATGCAATCTATGGCACCCAGTACTTCAGGGATGTCTGCTACATGGTAGAAGTGTTGCATATTGCTGGTCCTATCCTCAATGGTGAGAGAAAAAGAAATGTGCTCACTGGCATGTGGTAGCATAGCATCCAGGAAGTGGTGGAGTACCCTGGATGCTGATGTCTGTGAGACCCCCATCATGTCCCCAGTTAATCTTTGGAAAGTACCTGTAGCTAGTATCCTAAGGGCTACACATACCTTTGTTTCCACTGGGATGGGTTCCCCTCTGTTGGCTCTGGGTCTGAGTTGAGGGTGGCAGAGCTCAGTGAGTTCTTGTAGTATCTCCCTGTCCACCCTATAGCGCTCTACAATCTCCAGCTCATGTAGCTCCTGGAAGGTTACCCTGGACCAGAACACTCTTCTCCTTCTCTGCCTAGACCTGTTGTCAGCAGCATCAGCAGCATTGACTTCAGTATCTAGCACATTTATTTATTTATTTTTATTTTATTTGCATTTGTTTAACCAGGATAGTCCACTGGGCTCGAAGAACCCGTTTTCAATGGAGTCCTGGGGAGAAAAGCTCCACATACAGATTAAACAAAGATGAGGATATACATATACATTACATGGGGTTAAACATTGAGAAAAAGCTCCACATACAGATTACACAAAGGTGAGGATATACATATACACTTGATGGGGTTAAACATTGTACAGTTTATGTAATTAAACATGCAGAGACAGCTAAAAACACAGGTAATAAGAGTAACAATATATCTATAATTTTTTTTTTTTTGAGCAGAGTTAGAGTAGTGTACAGGTAGGCCATGAGTAATGCTACCTGGTGTTTAGACAGTCAGAAGAAAAAAAAGTTACTAGAGTAAATAGTAGGTTATGAAGGGTGAGAGCAGGAGCATTCCCATGTGGAGGTTAGATAAGAGTGGAGTGATTTTTTAAAGGATGGGAGGCTTGTAATGGTACGAATAGAGGGAGGAAGGGAGTTCCATAAGCTTTCTAGTGAGAAGGACAGGAGGTTTTGTCCAGGAGGGTGGAGGGGTCTATGAATTTCTATGAGGTTTTGATTGTTTGATCTTAGATGTCTTTGTGTGTGGTGCATTTTAAAGGTAGAAGAGAGTGAGGGGCAGAGGGATGGCTGGAAAATCAGTTTGTGAGCATGTGTGAGTTGGGTATATGAAAGGTAGTTGGGTAGTTCTAACCATTTCAGTTTGTGGAGTGGTTCACAGTGGTGTGTTGATGATTTTTTAGAAGTGGCAAATTTGGCAATTTTATTGTAACAAGAGGATAGTTAGGTTTTGGGGGAAGATTGTAGGTTAGTAAGAAGGGGTGCTCCATAGAGAAGGGAGGGTAAGAGAAATGTAGTTGAGAGAGTAATCTTGGTAGCTGAGCTGAGGAAATGATTATGACGGTAGAGCATGCCAAGTTTTTGGTGGGTTTTATTTATGTTTTGTAGTAGATGGGAATGGATATTAAGTTTGTCATCAATTTGGACTCCTAATAGTTTGGTTTCTGATACAAGCTCAAGGGGGATGTTATTTTGGCTGTAGATGGAGAATGATTTACGATCGATGTTAGTAGTTTTTGAAGTAGTAAATATCATGAGTTTGGTTTTAGCAGCATTAAGAGTTAGATGGTTGTCTTTCATCCAATTTTCAGTGGTGGAGAAGGCATCCTGGGTAAGCTTTAGCAGAGATGGTATGGATGAGGCAGCGCAGATGATTGTGTAATCATCTGCATATTGAATAATATTAGCCTGAGGGATAGCATGGTAAAAGTCATTAATGAAAATATTAAAGAGAAGGGGGCCCAGAATGGAGCCTTGTGGGACACCTGTAGGGGTATTTAGAAATGAGGAAGTAGCTTTTTTCCACTTGACTGCTTGTTGTCTATTGGAGAGATAGCTGTTAAACCAGTTGAGTGAAGTGAGAGAAAGGTTTAGATTAGATAGTTTAGTAAGAAGTAGGTTATGGGAGATAGTATCAAAGGCCTTAGAAAGATCAAGAAGAGTGGTAGATACAATGAGTCCAGAATCTCTAGCTTTATTCACAGTTTCAAGGAAGGATAGGAGGGCTGTCATACTACTATGATGGGGTCTGAATCCGTGTTGGGTAGGGGTTAGTAGATTGTTGTCCAAGAGGTGGGGAAGGAGTTGAAGGTGGATACATTTCTCCAGGACTTTAGAAATGGGAGAGAGGATGGCTATGGGATGGAAATTGGAGATGTTAGTATTATTTCCACCTTTGTGTAGAGGGATAATGTAAGCTTTTTTCCAGGTTTCGGGGACAAGACCTTCTTGGATAGAGTGATTGATGAGGATACTGATAGGGAGGGAAATGGCATCAGCAGCTATACTGAGATAGTATGAGGGAATGTTGTCAGGGGCATTGATGCATGGTTTTAATTTCTGTAGGAGTTTTCTTATGGTAGAAGTTGGAGTAGGTTTAATTGAAAAAGGGTGAGGTTGAGGTCGGGGTGAATGAGAGAAAGGAGTAGGAGGGGGAGGTTGGTTGTGAGTAGAGGGGGTAGGAGGTGAATTGTTGTGTGTAAAAGAAGAAGTAAGTTTGGAAATAGAGTATATGAAGAAAGAATTGAATTGGGTAGCAAGATCTGTCTTGTGAGTCTGGGCTGGGGTTTGGGTTTTCAATAGTACCAGGTTTTAAGAGTGAATTTATACCTGCCCAGAATTTTTGTGGGTTAGTTTTATGATTGTTTTGAAGTTGGATAAAGTAGTTTTGCCGGTCTATTGAGATAAGTTTTTTTACTAAGTTACGGATAGTTTTGTATTGATTGAGGTTTGATGTAGATTTGTTTTTCTTGTATTGTGCCCATGTTTTATCTCTGAGTTGCATGGAGGTAAGTGTATTTTTTGTTAACCAGGGGGTGGCTTTCCTTTTTATTCTTTTGGTTATTAAGGGAGCATGATTATTTAGGATGTTTAGGAAGATAGTATTAAAGTGGGTTACTGCATTTTCGAGTGGTAGGGTTTTTAAGGGAGTCCAGTTAATAGATTTAAGGTTGCTGGAAAAAGCTTCAGGGTTGAAGTTTTTATAGAATCTGGTAGTTATATAGTTGTGAGTAACTTGTAAGGGAGTTGGAAGACGTCTAGTGAAGATGGGAAGATGATCACTGAGGGGGTCAGGAAGGGTTCCACTGTCAGGGTAGTTATGGGGATGGGAGACTAGAATCCAGTCTAAGATGTTGCCACTTGAGAAGTCTTTGGATGGCCTAGTTATTGAGTTGATTAGTTGAGAGTATTTGAAAAGGTTGATGTTGAGGGGGTGTGTAGGTGACTGTATGGAGGACCAATTGATATTGGTATCTCCCATGATTATAGTTTCATTATGGATGTTACTTGATAGCCAGGAGAGGATGTTTTCAAGTATTGGGATATTATCTCCAGGGGGAATGTAGAGAGAGGCTATACAAATAAATTTGTGTGCACTCAGCTGGAGATGAGCTAGTATTAGTTCTGCATTAGAAAACTGGGGAATGATTTTGTTGTAAGGTGTTAGGCATAGGGAGGATGCGTAGAGTAGAGCTATTCCACCACCCTTTTTGTGGGATCTGTCTGATCTAATGATTGAGTAGTTTGGTGGTAATATCTCGGCATCCTTAATGTGGGGTTTTAGCCAGGATTCAGAAATGGTTATGATGTCAGGTTTGTTATGGAGTACCCATGCATGAAGGTTAAGGATTTTGTTTGCTAAGCTTTGTGCATTAAGAGATGTGAATAGGATGGATTTAGAATTTGAGGAGGAGTGGTTTGGACCTGGGTTAGGGTGTATATCACCAGATAAAAGTATTGCAGTTAGAAGTTGAGTTAGGAAGAAGAGGTATTTGGGTTGTTTTGTTTGGGTGGAGTGGGTAGAAGGATTAGAGGGAGATATGGAGAATAGGGAGGGTGTGATGGTTTTATGAGGAATGATACGTTTATAGCGAAAACACAGGTTGTTGCTGAAGGGGTAAAGGTTAGGAGAGATTTGGTTATTGTAGTGAGATTTTGATGTGTGAAGATGAAAAGTGGTATGTAAGTGGGTAGAGTGGTTGATGAGAGAAGGTTGTGTAAGAAAGTAAAAATAAGTGAGGCTTAAAAGGAGTAACAGTTGAATTGGGAGGGATGAATATTTTAGAGACATGTTGTGGTGTTGGTGAGGTGTGAAATTGTTTCGAGAAGGATGAGGGGAAGTTGTCATGTGAGTATGGAGAGGGGTGGGAGGGGATGGGAAGAGGAATGGGAGGGGTTTGATAGTTTGGGAGGAAGTAGGTGTGGTTTAGTGGCTATAAAGGTAGAGGTAGTGGGGGTGGGTGGGAATTGAGGGTAGGGTAGGGGAGCGGAGTGAGCCCGCAGGGCGAAAGGAGCAGGTAGCGACAAGAGAGCAAAATGTGGAGGGAGACAATCAGTAAAGAGAGAGCAAACCAACAGGTAAGTCTGATGGTGGGAGAAAGGTAGACAATATTCAGAGGTGTGAAGGAAGAGAGGCAGGATGTAAGGGTAGGGGGCACTGATGGCAGGATTCCTTGAGGAAAGAAGAAAAGGTGATAGATAAGTGTATCAGGGGACTAAGAACAGCATGACTAGGGGTCAGGTTACAGAAAGCTTACAGAAAAGATGTAGGAAATACAGAGCAGAAGCTAGTATTTTAGAACGGTTACAAAATGGGGTAGGAAATTGCAGATCAGAAAGCTTTCTTTATAGAAAGTTAGTTCACGAGGCACCACCTGGTGGCCATTTATAGTATAGCAATGGTCTTGTCTGGGTGGGTATGGGGGACTAAAGTGTGAAAGAGAAGAATCAGATAATGCAAGGGGGTTAGAATATTAGAGGAAAAAGTTGAAAGCTGTGAAGGGGGGAGGGTAGGCTGCTGGCTAGCCTGCCTGAATAGTATGCTAAGACTAGTAAAATTACAATTTTGTTTAGAAGCAGTTGCTTAATATGTAACCCTTCAGAGTCAGTGTCAATACATACTGTTGAATGCCTTTTCAGAGGTCAAAGTATTCAGGGAGATGTTAGGTGGTTTCTCTTAGTTGCCCTAATGTTCAGAGACTTCCTGAAGGGACAAAGCAGGTAGCTGTTGCAGAGACAAACTGGAACACAGTGCTGGTAATATATATATAGAGAGAAAGAGAAGATAGAAGGCTTAGAGATGCAATATTGAGTGTAGGGAAAAGAGTTGTGTAGACACAGTTTAAATTGAATTAGCACCTTAAACAACAGTACTTTATGGTTCTAACAGACTAATATAAATCAGTCTACAACAGGAGGAAAATGTATATTACAAGCATAATTAACAATTCACAATCAGCAATTCTCTCAGAAAAAACAGTTACATATGTTAACATAAGAATTATTTACAATTTCAGGAGATGGGCAGATAGAACATAGATACCTTGATTGTTATGCCATGGTAGGGACGTATTTTATGGTGTTTACTGGCTACTATAATGTCTTATAATACTGAAACTACTGAGAATATAAGAAAGGGCTCAACTTAAACAGGAAGCTATATTGTGGCGATAAAACAAACACTCAGGTTGCAGTGGCGTTCAAAGTGAAAAGCACAGCAAAAACAATTGAGAAGCTAATAAGGAGCTGTGGTAGGTAAAGTACGCTTCAAACACCAAGGGCTCAGCTTAATCAGGAAAGGTATATTGTGAGGCAGAGGGGCTGCACAATCTGTAAGATTCATAGGACAAGAATACCAAACAAGTGACATCAAAAGCATAGGCAGAAATGCATTAATATGTTTTGCAATGCGCAATGCTTGTCATAAGACAAATAAAACGAAAAATTAACACAGAATTGGAGGAAATTGCTAGAAGGAAAATAACTATTATATATCAGAGAATTCCGCTAGCTAGACTTTGAAGTAAGGAATAGTAATACATCCAGACAGCTGTGCGCTACAGTGTAGCGCTCAGTAAAGAAAAACCTGATTACTGGCTAAGGGATTACAGTCGCAA